>NW_027269264.1:22905743-23128243 GCF_023055355.1 Agelaius tricolor | reverse complement strand
AAAAGTTACTTTTGTGGTCTGCAGACTGTGTACATCTGTCACTGACTTTTCAGAAAACCTGTTCAGCCGCAAGGTTCAGTGGGAGCAGAACAAAGATGATAATGTGAAACACGGGCTATATAAACTGATGCTTGCATTAGCTAGCAGGTGACAAAAGTGTATCTGGAAGCCAAGCCTATCTACAGAAAAGAAATGCTGTTCTGTGTCAGAATTGAATGTTCAAGTTAAAAATAAATCTTTGTTATAAAATGCAAAAATATGAATTGGTTTTAATACCTATTTGTCTTTCTTTTTATCTGTATTCTTACAAGTTTTGTCTTTCTTCAAAGTAATCGTTTTACAGTTCCAGTGGTATCTAGTGGAAGATGTCTCTGCCTATGTCAGGGGGAGTGGAACTAGATGAACTTTAAGATCTCTTCCAGCCCACTCTATTCTGTGATTCTACTTCAAGTACTTCTCTGAATTTTTCCCCTGATAACTGTTTGTCTTAGTGGTGGCACAACCTCTGTAGTTCAGTGTAGCAGAAATGGTTTTGGGCATAATGTCAAAAGCAGGTGTCCATATTCCTTTTGCTTAAAAAATAGTTTTTAAATATAACTGAAATATGTAACAAATAATAAATAGAACTCTAATAGTGATTTCTTGCCTGTATGGATAAGATTTTGACATAAAAATTGTCTTCCTTAGCCTTGGATAGGTGCATAACGCTCTGGTATTGAACACTGTGGTGTTATGGCTAAGAAACTTAACTATGCAAATGTATGGCAAGTCAAAGTTTTAGTCCCCATACTAAACTTGAATTGCTCTCTTTATGGTTATGTAGTTGTATGGTATGCTGTATTGACAACTCCAAATGTTAAATCATGACAGTTACTGGAATATCATGAGATTGACTGAAGATTAATAATGAGATAAACATAGTAAGTTTAGAGTTCATTTTACTTCCATTCTCCTTTTAAGCTGCCAAACTGTTCATGTCTCATGCTTCTTAGATTTCTCACTTCTTTCTTCCATAGTTGGTTTGTTTTGCAAGTAAGGAGGAAAACATACCAAGATTCAGGATAAAGCCAATGGAGCAAAGTATGAGATACAGCTGACAATTTTTTGTTGTAATTTCCTGCTCTCAGAAAATGTGTGAGGTGTACTCTTCTAAAGAAAAATAGTACCAAACTGAAATATAGAAAGAATCTTTCTGGAACTTCTTGTTAAGTTTTTGTGTCATAAGGTGGCAGAGATAGGGTGGTGACAGTTCTTCATGTGTTAGAAGGAAGTGGAGAACATAGTTTTGAGTGGTGATCTTCTAAGTTGGCCTCTCTTTTGGTCTATTTAAATAGCTTCTCTGCAGAATCACACACAGACAGAGGTTTTTGACGTTTGCTGCATGAGATTCTAATTCTTCAAAGAAGAAAAACTTTTCACTGTTAGTTTGGGATGCGAAACATTTGGCAGTAAGAACATGTGCTTTTCTTTTTTCTTGTGTTTGCTTAAAAAACCTTGGCAGAACACCTCACAATTGAGCAGAAGTAAAAGTTTGTGCCCTTCATGTTAAAAAGAATCTGCATAACACTAGACCCTGCTGCTAGATTTTGTTTGATATTATATTACTTAAGTGTGTGCATGTTCTGTATGATTACATTAGATAGCATTTAATTTTTAAAAATGCTGCTCTCTATCTAAAGTATAGGAAACCTCTTTTGTGTTACTCTGTCTGCTTATGGATGTGGCTTGGCTGTTTAAAGACTTCAGAACCCCCTATGACCCCGTTCATGCTTATCCTAGAAATAAGTGATTGCCCTAGGAAGGAGTAGCACCACAGAGAGGGCAGGACAGAGCTGCTGCTGAGACATCACCTGTGTTTCAATTACAGGTGTAGCCCATGGTGCACATACACTACAGCAAAAGGGTGCTTTGGAGAGCAAAGGGGATCTTAGCCCCTTGTCTTTTCTGACTTTGAACCCTTAACCAACAAGTCAGAACAAGGCCAATACATGCTTCTCTGCAAATACTTAATAAAATATTGTGGTATGTATTGGCAGTGACAGTAAATGCTTTTGAAATTCAACATTGACCATTTTAATACCAGGAACAACAGCAAAAAGGTATAGCTTGGGTCTTTTGTGTCCTCAAGGCAATTGGTTTCCTCAGAACTCAGGAGTGCCCATGGGGTTACAGCAACAAACTCAGCTGTGGATGAGGGAGGAGCAGGTAACCTGCTGAACTGGCACAGTGGTGAGATCCTTGTAGAGGGTGGTAGAACACTTGCTTGATGGTGCATAGACCTCAGACCTGGCAAAGTTAGGGTTACAGGATGTTACTGACAGTTGCTCCATGGCTGAAGTTATCATTTGCCATATTATCTTGACAGTATTATTTAAAATTATTCATAAGGCAAGCTTGAGTGAGCTTTTAGCTGGGGGATAAGGAAGAGAAAGAAAAAGTGTAATCAAAATGCTTTCTCAAGTCTCTTTGCTTCTTGGCAGGAGAGGTGGATCTTCATTTTTGCACATTCCTTATAATGAGATAGACAGTGGGAGTTCTAGATTAAAATATTTGGATATCTGATTAATCTCTCTCAGTAACTTATATGTGCTGGTAAAACAATTTCTCCTATATATCATGCAATTCAAATGTTACTTTTAAAAACCAGTGGGAAAATAGAGAAATCTTTGAGCAAAGTTTTTATCTTGGATAGCCACTTTTCTCCTTTTCTACCCTTTTACGGGGGTGAATAAGAAGTTCTCAGCCATGCTTCATATCTGAAATGATTCTCAACTTCTTTTTGATGACACGGTGCTGTTTTCCAATTACACTTTCCTATTAATAAATGCAAGGGAGACAAAATAACTAGTGCTGTATTTTCACCTGTCTGCCTTGAGAGGTCCTGTGTTGGGTTTGAAGTGGATTAGCCACTATCTTGCCACTTGACAGCCAAGAAGCCAGTGGCTGCATGGACTCCATGTGGGTGTTTGAGACCAGCAGCTGAGCCAAACTATGTCATGGTTTTGGTTCAGAGGGATGTGAGTCTCCACTGTGTTTTTATGGTGGCTGCAGAAGGAAAAAGTTCAGTACTCGTCCTTCATGAAGTACTGTGGATCTGCAGAGAAAAGTCAGTGTTGCTGTTTGTTCTGGTTTGTGCTCTAGATACCTGCTGAAGCTTATCCAGGGGCTTGCTTGCCTCAGATCCAGGGAAGAGGCCATTTTTAATTCAAGGCATGTAACAAATTACTGGCTGGGGTTTCTCCAACTGCGAGTTTGTGAGCTCTGCAGCCCTTTGCAACAGTCTTGTGACATTTCTGTCTCTCTGCTGGATGGTAGTGATGCGTACGTGATGGGGCATGATCTAAGATTTAGTTACTTAACATCCATTATTAGATGAGAGATTCTAGAGAATCACTGAATATTGAATAAAGATGTTTGCTGTGGAAGGAGGAGGACTCCTTGCAAACCCATGTTCACTGTGTAACAAGGTCCAGTAGTACCTTAGCTGTTTTGGAGTCTCCTTTGTCCTTATGCTCCAGAGGTTACCAGGAGATATAACACCACAGATACTTGAGCTGTCCTCCTGTCTGCTATTCTGTTAATTGTATTTGGAGGTCGAAGTTGGAAATAGCAGAGTCAGGTCTTTGTGATAACATTTGGAGAAGGAAAGAAAAGAGCGTAAGACCAAACCAGGCCACAACACTTACACTTTTCCATTTAATGGAGAAGGCAAAGAAAAGGGAATGTTTGGAGGAAGCTGTTTAATTGGTTTTCTTCTCACATCTCCTACTTCCCTGCAGTGCCATTCATTCTGTTTGAGAACCATCCACTTTCTTAGTGCCGTCTTTGAAAGATGGCACTGTGCTGATGTGTAAAAGAGAGTCAGCTACAACACCACTAATGTTGGGTTTCTGTAATTTTGTAGAGCATGTGACTAGATACAAAGTAGGTGCCTCTTGAAATACACATCCACAGTCTTGAATAACACAAGGTTTGAAAAACTTTGGGCATAAAACACTCCCTGTGTGCTTGTCTCAGTGTGATAACAAAGGAAAGATTGTCTATTTTTATACTCAATTTGACCAGTAGATTTTTCTGTCCTGGTTGCAGAAGGCTGTTGCAGTCTGAACATGTTGCTTATTTACAGTTTTTATCAATACTTCCTAATTTCTGCTGGAAAGGTGTATGTTTTCTTTCTGTCTCTTCTTAAACAATATCTAAAACAACAGCAAAATCAAGCATTGGTGAGGCTTTCCTGCTTATTTGCTGTATTAAATATCCTTGGCAACTTTGTCCAAATGTCAAGGGACTTTTTATGTCAGAGTTATTTTTTATGTATTTATTCTTGAAAAGCAAATTGTGTATAAGCTCTTGGTTTAATTCATTCAAGAGTGATACCCTGCTTCCTTTGCACCTCCCTGCTTTAAGTCTTTTCTAGAGGTGGAAAACAAAGCTAATAATGTGTCTTGAATGTGAAGAACATAAATAGAATATTTTCCATTGGTATCTACAAGGCAATTAGTTTTCTTACCCCCACAAAGTTCCCTGGTTTATCTCTATAGACTAGTGACACCAAAAATGCCTCCTGTTTCAGTTGTTGGCAGCGTAAGAAAAAGTCTTACAACTATGTGCCTGTGACATCCTAGAAATTTCTGGGGCATGGTTTCTTTCTGACATTTTTTCTAAAACCACCATCTACCAAGGATGAAAATTGTTCTTGTTCTTAGGTTTGATCACGTATTTAGAGATGCAAGGAGGAACAACACCACAAGACGGTGCAAGAAGAGGGCCCCCCCAAGCATTCATGTGGTTGCTTTTTTCTTTCTGAGGTTGTAGGTTTCTGTTTGAGGATGTAGGTTTCTGTTTGAGGATGAGCAGGTATACAAGATGCTTCTAAAACTAATATTAACAGCCTTGCTATTATACACCTAAAGAGCCTTCGTCCATGGAAAGACACGAGACTTTTCTTTGCAGATACAAATTTCTAGCTTCTTTGCATTTGCAACATTTTTTTTCAAATATTCTTTCAGTCAAATGGGCATAGAGGCCTTATGAATGTAGGAATTATCTTTTGTCCTTTGTTTAGTTGCTGTTAGCTCTATTTTTGTGCTTGGAACTCAGGTGTATATTTTGTCTGAAGCCTTGATTTTTAACATCTCTTTGTGTAGGTGAAAGAATCCTGGGGTAATCTTAGTTTACACATTTTGAAAGAAAAATGCAGCTGTAAGTATGCACTGCATTAAGGGTCAAGAGGGTTTTTTTCAAGCCTGTGACAGACCTGGAGGGCCTGAAAATCTGTAGACAGAGGAAATGCCTCTCTGTATTAATGTAAAGCAAGGCAGAAAGCTCTCAGGTGGATGAGATGCAGCTGCCAGGATCTGGGGCTTGGAGGGAAACTGGTGCAAGTTTCTAGACTATGCTGTCAAAGGATTCCCGTGAGACCTTGGATAACTACTTCGACTGCTCTCTGCGGCAAGATGGGAGCAATGATGTGGGCACTTTTGCACCACTGGGCTGCAGGACGAGAGCAGACAAGTGCTTGATGTGTGTGGTGTAAGTGACTCAGCATGGTGCCAAAGAAATCTAGCACACATGGAGGGTACTTCATAGGTGAATGTTGATATTGCAGGAGTGGCTCAAATCTCTCATTGCCTGAAGTCACCACAGTTGGTGCTGTTGGGACACATTGCCTTGGCTTAGTAGTTCCAGAATCACTTTTCAAAGAGTGGTGCCTAATGTTTATATCAAAGTAGAAGCATAGTATGAATTTTTCTTAAACAAGCTGCAGAAGGCAGGACTCTTGATTCATCTCAGTTCAGCTGGTTTTTTTTTTTTTTTTGTCTACTTGCAAGACCCATGTTTCTTCTGTCCCAGGAAAATGACTGATATACCCAGCAGAAAACACTCTGGTTTCTGTGAGATTCTTAATGGTCCACTAAAGCTGAGAGAGGAGAGGTGCAGTTTGTGCTATCCCCCCTGGAAAGACTCTGGTCAACTGGATGATTTGTACTGGGTTACAGTCCCTGCCCAAAACCTATTTACGTGGTTTACCCTGTGGTGTTTTTTCATGTACCTTGGTTCTAAGCAGGGACTGGAAAAGAGACTATCCTTCTCCAAGGGAAGAATTGGGCATATTTCCACTTTTCACAGAAACCTATTAGACAGGGAAAGAGAACTAAAGAAAGAATATAAGTAATGTGTAAATTGGTCCAACTAAGCTCTTTAACCACTATGCTATTACACAGAAGTCTGTCTGATCTCCACTCCTTTTTTTTAATGTGTTGCTGCTGTATTTAATGTCTGAATAAGATGCTAGCAAAGATTCTCAGCTGTCTGGGGAACATGGCTGGAGAAGGACTGAGTTGCAGGGACCAGGTTTTTGCAGGGCTGAGTTGTGAGCTGTGTGACAAAGAACTCGATAATTTTTAAGCCAAAGACTCAGCAGGGTAGCTTCAGTACTGAAGATGGAAACTCGTGGTGACTTCATCACTATGTCATTCCTGAGTGGGGAGACTAGGGGCTGAAGACTGTAGTTTGGGATTTTTCTGGTAATATGCTCTGGTTTTTTTAGGATGCAAAGCTACATTTACATAGCTGTAAGTAAGGGTAGAAGCCCCCATGTGCTTAGGTATTCTAGAAAATCCTCTTGAGTATCTGTCTCTTGCTAACATTCTGCAGAATTACATGTCTAGTCTGTTAAGACATTTTTAAAAATCCCATTACATATCTTCTGGAGACTTCACCTGTGACTTTCACTTCTTCAGATCTCTGTCTGGGAAGTGGAAGTAATATTGTTTCCTGAAGCATTGCCATTAGCACAGGGGATTGTTTGGAGAGCAGAGTGTTAAGAAACAGGAGGTGAGATGCTATTACATGGGAGTCACTTAGAAGTGGTTGTGTTTATCCAGTAGAGTGGTATGCTTGGGGCAGAGTGCTCTTTCCCAAACAGTTTTGTCCTCCTTTTGTTTCCCATGTGAAGTCTGCTATCTTCTGTTCCAGCTGAAATTAATAGGTTCAAGCAATGTACCTTTCAGTGGTAGTGCAGTCAGTGCTTTGGTTTGTATTGAGGAAATTTGCCTGTGGTAGTCCATCTTCTCAGCCTCTGTTCTCCATTTGGACAATGGGGTAATACTGCTTTTTTTTACCAGGGTGGGATTTTTTGGGGAAAACCAAAATTTCTTACCTTGTGGTAGCATTCATGCGACCTGTGTGCATGTGCAACCTTTACAATGCATGTGTAGGTATGCATGAGTGGTTGCAGCACCGTGGGATTTTGGTTCTCTGGTACAAGCAATTACATTGTAATGTTAGGGATAATAGGGAGTTTGATACACTTTTCTGTGCTGGCTGGTTCTATGTGGAACTATGCAGAATTAGTCTGAGGCATCAGATTTTGAATCAGAATTAAGATCTTGGTGTAGCTCTCAAATAGATAGTTTCCCAATCTCTTTTTAAGCATGATTTTGTATTTTTACCTGCCCACTACATAATGAATTCCTCAAGGCTCTTCTTGATTTATTTATTGCAGTGGTTGAAGGAAGGAAGATGATGACAATGAGAGATATCAAAAGATTAGGAAAAACCAGCTTCATATTCAGTAGAGAGGATCACAGCTTTGACTGAATCATCACTCCTCACTATATAAATACCCTACACAAGAGAAGCTGTAAATGCAATTTGAGCATAATTGCAAGTTGAACTTCTGAAAAGAAGTGCTAGTCTAAGGACTCTCTTCAATACAATATAAAAGAAAGGTTTGATATCTGGTTCTCTCTGCAACACTCTCTGCTTTTCCACTTTGGTGGAGCAGTGGAATTTAGGTGGTAAAGCAGGTCACTTTCTGTATTCGAGCATCAGTTTGCTTCTACGTGTTGTGGTTACCCTCCCTCAGAAGGGAGTCAACTTTGGATGCGGAGCAGCTATGAATTTAATAAAACTATAAAATCTCTCAGTGTACAGTCTAGGTTAGTCAGTGGAGCTGGAGATTTACAACCATAACACAGGTTCTGCAATGGATATTGAAAGTGATTCTGTATTGCTTTAGACTGCAGAAAAATGGCATCTATTTTGAATACTTTGTTTACAGGTACAGAGTTAAAGTGCTGTTTGGTGCATGTGGGTGGTATTTAAGAGTATGACTGAAGTACATGCAGGTGTGCTTGAACAGACTTGCTCAGGTCCTAATAACTGAGGAGTTGGCAAGTTTTGACTGTGCTGAGTATTTATCCAGCTCCTTGGGTTATTCTGTAGCTAGTTTAAAGCAACTTCAGTTTTGTGTTGAGGAGCAGAAGTTATACTTGTGATGGTAGAAGTAATTGTATCCCTTGTTGATGACATAAAAAATACATGTTTTCTCACTTCTCTTTCCCTTGCTTTCACCCACACTTGCTGTGTTACAGTAGTGAAAATGGACTTATTTCAATATATAAATCAGTAATTTTAAACGGATTTCACTTTATATTGAAGTATACTATTTTCCAACTTATTCTCACATCTTCACTGAAGCTCACACAAAGGAAGCACAGTCTGAGCTATCTGCTTGTCATCAAACCTATTTTTCATCCTACTCCTCCCAGCATTTTCTGCTTCCTTTGTGAAAAACAGATAATGATTTTACACAAGCAGGTTTGCAAACCATCGGTAGGTAGTTCAGTAATTTTAAGTTTCCTTTCTTGTATATTTCTGGCAAATTTCTAATGCAAACAGAATAGCACAACTAAGTCTCTAATTGTCATGGGAAGCTGCTATTACAAAAAGAAATAATTATCATAGTTTGTGCAAAACAGATTTTCATGAATCAGAATATATCCAACCTCTATGTATTTTTGTGCGTAAAATGTTAGGATTTGAATGAGTGTTTTTCATGTAAATGCTCTCCTGAAACCTTTTTGATTAAAAGAGTGGCAAGATTACAGACCTAGCAAGCTAAATGTGAAATTAACAAGCCCAGAGACTGCATTTTGGTAAACCATAGAATTATTCCATGTCAAAAAGCAAGAAATCCATTAAATCCACAACAGACAGGGCATGCAAATGTGGTTTTGCTGTCTCTCATTCCGTCTGCTATGACTGAAAAAAAATACATTGTTTTGTGAGCGTGGGTTTTTCTTAACACTTTCGACCACAGTATTTAATTTCTTCATTTGACCAGTACTGACTTGGTATGTCTGCCACTAATTTGCACTAGTTTATATTCATTTATTGTTTTGAATTCACTGTGAAGTTGGATATTGGTGACCTGATTTACCAGATATCTAACAGGTGCTCTAAAGGCTAGTTGAAACTTCAGGCTAAGGCAGTCATGATACTAACCTGAGAGGTGAAAAGATTAGGATATGATTGATACCAATGTGACTTGGTGGCAGCGTAGTGTAGGATGTGAACTGGTGTCTTATCGTGCCCAGAGAATTACTGGTATCTCTAATAAAATGAGCAGCTTGTCAGAAATGCTGTTGCATTTCTGTGCATTTCTTTGCTTAACTGTGCTTTTGTTTTCTGACTCAAAGGAGTGCTCAGAAAAAGTCTCACATCGGAGATTTTGTGTGTCGAGGGCTGAAGTCTTCTGTGCACTTTGAGGGCTGAAGATGCCAGTGGTAATGTGAGGGGTGATCCTGCATTTGGGTCAACCCTGTGGTAGACTGGTCCTGGGATGGTGTGTATATTTGAAAAAATGTAATTGTTTCATTTGGAAGTGGGCTCTGCTTCCGTGTGGATAAATTCATTGCTTAGCTTATCACATGCCCACAAAAATGTTACCAATAGAAGGATTGTGCAAGAAAGAACTGGATTAAGGGCTACTTCTATGGATTAAGGCATCTTCTCTGCCTAGGTGCATCATAACTGGTGAGTGTGTAATCCATGTTTTTGGCCCAGACATATTTATAGTAGAGGATCATGGGTGTGAAACTGGTACAACTTTGTGAAGGAATATTCTGACTGATGCCTCTATTAATATGAACATGTTTAAGGAGAACTGCTTTAATCACATGGTTAATCTGTTTAGGGAGTTATTTGCCCCCTATATTTCATGTGTTTACCATGTTCTAGATGCTCTTGTTAGAATTTATAGGTGTAGTATCATGAAAAGCACATTTAACATATGATGTGTCTTGAGTATTTGTCTGGAATTACTGCAGTTCATAGTAGCTCTCCACAAAGGGTGATCCTATGGAAGTTACACACTGGAAAATGTTTAATGAAGTATGCATTTCCTAACCAGATAGTTCTTCTTGATCTATTTCTCTTCTGTTCTGCTTTTTATGGTATTGCCTTAAACTTTGCTTTTCTACAAAAAGTTATTTTATGTTGAAATCCATTTTAGATGAAGAGTGTGTGAAAACTTCAATAATGCTGATGTAATTTAAAGATAAATGCCATTAGGTGTTGCTTGACTCAGATTCTGTCTGTTCTGGTAGGAGTTTTACTGGGGAAATGCCATTCAAATGAATTGAACACCAAGATGTACTAAGTGTATCCAGCTGTCTTGGACAAGCGAATTTTTGTGAACATATTAAGCATGCATGTCTTACAAATGTCTTAGCATTTGCTTTGCAAATATGTCTTCTTAGGAAGGCTGAAAAGAGAATTGTAAACAACCTGATTATTTTAGAGGTATTTCCCTAGTGAAACTACCATTTGTTAGGTATTCACATGTTAAAGGCTTAAAAGACTTATTCTTTCATTGTCCTTCACTTAGGAGGAAAAATAGCAAGAAATCCTAATTGCAGAAATGCTGAAATTGGAATAGTTGTTTTCGGGGGAGGTAGTTATGAGGAATGATGATTGAAATTATGAGCAATGACAATTCATATCAGTATTTTCTTCTTGATAGAAGAAAATATGTGGAACTATGGCCTTTTTGGAACTATGGTCTTTTTTTTTGTTGTTCCTCTTCAGAAAGCAGTATTCTGCTGTATCAGGAATCCCCTCCTGTTGAGCTGGTTTCAGCAAGTCTTTTACTTTTAAAGTGCAAGTAGCAATCAGTATCATCTGAGAGTGAGATGATACTGAAATGTGTCAAGTGTGGAATGTCCAGCCTTTACTTGTTGGCTATTCTGCTCAGCTCCCCAACTCCATGGCACCATCCCTTGTACCCTTAGGGCAACACGGTCCAGAGAAAGGGAATTGGGATCCTCACTGGCTGTGTCATCCATGGTGTAAGCTTCTACTGACAAGCTGCTGTGACCTACAGGGTACTGGAAGTTTTTAGCTGGTGCTTCTGTAGGTCTCTGTGGCATTGCCATCTCAAGCATGAGGAAATCATGAGCCAATGCCTGAAACTGAAACTTCCATTTAAATTTGGAGTAAAAGGAAATGTGTCCTACATATACATTCATAGTATTTTAGTAAACTTCCACTTGTAGTATGTTGATTTTACAAACAAAAAACTCTTTAGATCAGAAAGGGAGATAAGTGTCTTAGATATATTCTGCTTCCCAGATGTACACTATTCCAGCAACTGGGATTTGATAGAGTATGAATCATTTATTTATCTTGAGAAAGAATTAGCAGGTATCATACTTCAGTTGGTTTAAAATGTGAGAGACTAACACCTTATTTGAGTTTCTGTCTTTATAAGGATTCCAAATCAAAACTTGAAAATACTGTTGCCACAGAATCCACTGCACTGATTTTTCATCTCTTTAAGAGATATTAAAATTGTGCTGTTCTGTATTGGCTTAAAAGGGGCAATATTTTGCCCCTAAAATCTATTGTGTTAATCTGAAGAAATTGCATCTGAGTATTGCTCATTTTCATGGTAATGGCTATGAGTTAAAATTTTGTTTCCTTTAAATAAAAACCTTCTATCTTTTCATTTTTGAGCTAATTGACTGCTGTTTGTGATGTATTGAGAAATTGCTGGGTAAGAAGAAGAAATGAATAATTGAAGGTAATACACAGCAAAGTTTCCAAACACTCAGAATTCTTGTAAATGGAATAAACAAATCCACCAAATAGATTAGTGTTTATTCTCAGTATTTTCTTTTCTGGAAGCAAACTCAATCAAGGTGTGACTATCAATGAATCAGACAAACTATGGACTCCACCTTTCCTAACCTGCAGGGCTGAGGCAGGCAAAGGAAACCAAAGGTGGAAGAGAAATAGTCTTGTTCCTGATGTAGAAGGACTGTTTCCTGACTTCCAGATGAGTTTGGAAGAAAATAAACTTGAGTTCAGCAGTCACATTGTATTTCTTGTTTTTATGGGTGACTTCTGATTGCCGCTTTTATCAGTTTATTGATTGGTTTTATGTAGTTCATTAAAACCTGTAAGACCACAATACTTGCTGGAGAAACTTAATTTTCTTTCCTTGCAGACTGTTGTATGTTGCCACTGGTTACAGTGTTTTCTGCATGTATCAGGACTGTAAAGTATAAGTTTTTTAGGTGGAACTTGAGATCTGTCACAGTCTTTGCAGTTCTCAACTCTGGTAGCATGTTGGTTTCTAAGTGATTAACATTTGAACCATGCTGCTCCAGAGTAAGCAGTGTAGCCATAATACAGAGAGTGGATGCAAGATAACAGGTACCTATAGCTACTTATGGGTCTTCCTCTATATCTATTTGCTGACAAAAGTGAATTTCTGACAAGGGTCAGAAGTGGACATTGACGGTTCCATTTTGTAGTGGGGAAAATTATTGCAGTGTTTATAGTAACATTATTTTTTAAAAATCAGAACCCTCTTTTGTGAGCACAGTATATGTAAATATTAAAAGCGTGGTTTCTTTTAGATTAAAATGCTAGATATTTTCATCTTTTCAATGAAATCTTACCCCCTTAATATTTTTTCAGAGCAGTTAAGGCCACCACCTCAAGTTAAACACAGACCTACAGAGAACGGGTTTTTGCTCTCTCAATTTTTTCTTGTCTTTTTTAATTTTTCATGATTTAGCATTAAAACTACTGATCTCAGTATTCCTTTCTGACTAGTTTTCCTGTCACCTGTGTGAAACAAAGTGTAAAAAATCTTGTGATGTAAATAAATACATAGGAGACTTTTCTTCCCCTAACTAAATTAAAACTAGATTCTAAAACCAATATATGCATATAGCTGCAAGAACAGGCTCAGACTGGCTTGTGCCATTTCCAGCAGGTGCCGAACTGTGGTCAGACTCTTTGGCAGAGAGTGTGAGGGCAGAAATTGAGTAATAAAAGATTGTGCATGTGCTATTGTCTTTCAGCAGTTATGGGAAAGATTAAAATAGGAAATTCTGAACTATTTGCAGCTAGGGAACAGATGCAAAATACTGAACTTCGAGCTGAAGCTGCCTTAGTGTGGTGCCATAGGTCTGTAAGTTTAAAACTTTATTTTTTTGTATTTTATTTAACTGTGAAGTCACAGTTTAAAAATTGGTAGAGAGTGGTGGAAAGTTCTCATCCTTATGTAATGAAGACATATTTCACAGAAAAAAGTATTGCTGTGAAATGCTGAGGATTTCTTGTAGGTGAAGGCATAGTACCTTAAAGAGGACTTCAGAGCTCTACTGACGGAAACAGCATTTCCTGCGGCAGTGTCCTTTTACTCATTTCTGTCTGATTTTTCAGCAAGTGTTTCCTGCTGCCTTTGAGGAAGGGAAATTGAAGCCAGTCTTTGACATTTCAAGTTCCACTTGCAGCCTTTTATTGGATGCTCTGCAGGTACATATATCAGGGCAGGACAGGATGCAGCTTCATGGCTGCCTGAGAAACTGAAGAACTTTGGTATTGTCCAGGCTGTGCATTTCTGTTTCCCTGCTTGCTGATGTAAGTTGATTTTAACAAAATACCATCAACTTCATCAGGTGACAGGCCTGATGCATGTTTATATGTCACCCTAGTTGACTTGCTTTTCATTGTCTTAATCATGAATGATTCAGGATGTATCCTTTCGTGCTCAGTTCAGCTCCATGTGATTCTCAAGACATTAAATAAAAGCTGTGTCTTATCAATTCACTTCAGCAGCCCACAGAGCAGTATGTACATTAGAAAATTGATTTTGAGACGTCTTCCACTCCAGTTTATTGCTTATGCTGCTGTTTGTAGTATTTTTTGCAAAATAGACAAATAAATTAACTTAAAAAATACTGAATTAAGTTGCAAAGGGAAAGTTGCATCACTTTATGAGCTTTGCTGAGATGTAAAAAAGTTGGTAGGAAAGTGAGGTGGAGAATGGTACTTGTAGTTATTTGGCAGTCTGATGGTGGTGGTTGCTTGTATGTGCATTGCTAATATTGTTTCTCCTAAACATCAGCAATTTGGCTTTGTGAAGAAGATCTTTTTTATTTAGTGTCCTTCTTACGACATAAAGTAAGAAGTTCTTTTCCCTCCGCTTGCTTTGACTACAAGGGTAGGCTCTTTGTGTCTTGGTTTCTAAACACCATTCCTTTAGGGCTGAAAAGAAATTTTATATTCAAGGCTTGTAGTATTTCCTCCAGTTCTGTAGAACTGGAGTAAGCATTTCCAGACAAAAGTCTGTGATTAAAACAAAACACATTCTTCTTTATAAATGAAGAGTTAATTTTCTGTGAAATACTAAGATTAGCTTTTTTGCTTGCTTTATTCAGAATCATGGTATGTTTCATACAGTGTAATAATGTTTTTTTGTTCTCACTAATTTGTGAAATGCTTGTTTAGGGTGTGTGCATGTGTTCTTGGTAAGCACTTAATAAACTAGATTGATCTTTTTGGCAAAGGCTGCATTGTGTAGAACAAATTAAACCTGAAATAACAGTTGTTGCAGATTATTTTTCTGAAAGCGTAATTGCATATATTCTTCTTCCTACTGGCTGCTGAAATGGATTTCCCAATAATGTTTTATTATTCTGGTTTATTTCAACAATACATATATAGTAGTTTTGTTTCCATTCCACTGACAAACCTAGAGGCTCCAGTGGTAATTCTTTACCAGCAATTTTTTATAATTGTAATAACCATGGAACTTTGTGAAATATAGTGGAAATATTTTCCCAAAGTTTATGTGCTATAAATAAGATCCCAATTTTCTTTTTTCCACAGAATCATTTATGGTTTTTTTTTCCCAGGAAAAAGGGAGTGTAAATAGATATTTTTGAGCAACAAATTTATTCTGAACTCTCTATCTATTAGAACATTTCTGAATACTTTAATAACTGGAGTTTATATGACTCTTGCTTCTTTTTTAATCTCCATCGGTGCTAAGAATTGGGACATATGCTAAAATGCTAATTAAGGCATGTGAACATATTTAACTGAGTGCTTATGCCCTATTTTAGCTTTGTGTGGCAAGGGTAAATTGACTTAAACCATTATGTTGCCATCCTGAAAGGGATTTAGGATTCTAATGGTCCATCACATGGTCCTCTTTTCCTGCAGCTGATAGCTGTGGAGCCATGGTTGTACTCCAAGGACCAGCTTTACTGGGTCACCTCAAGTGGCCTGAGGTATGGTCTCATCTACAGACTTATCTTTGAACATTTTTCAGAATGCTTTATAGGCACTTCTGAACTTAAGGTGTCAGCTTTTTGGGTGTATTTAGGAAATAAAGTACCATTTAACTTTCAGGTTAAAAAGATTTCACTGTCTGAATCAGAAACTTAAGCTTTTGCTCTTGTGTTGAATCCCTGCAACAATGCTGAGGGGACTGTTAACTGATTTGGGTCTTCATAACTTTACTGGGATCAGATTCTGGCACAGTGATTTATTATAATCTCTTCATATGCAGAAAAAAGGAAAAAAGTTAACATTGTAGTTAATAAATATTTAATCTTTCTCTTTTTAAAATGATGCCATGTAAGTGTCAATGAAAAGAGATCAAAATTTTTAAAACAGTGTCTTGTAGGTGTCTCCCAAAGGATGCAAACAATACAAGCTTGCATTGCATAAACAAAAAGGCGATTTGAGCACAAGCCTTTCCTTTCTGCCTTTCCTTCATGTTTTCTGGTTCCATGCTGGTGTGTTTTTATGCAAAACCAAGCATCTTTTGTGTTCAGGGAAAGGAGTAATAGAAGTGTCGGTGTTTGTTAACAGATTTGACAAACTGTGGCAGCAAAAGCTATCTTTTTTATATTTTGGCATGAGCAGTCACCCTTTTATTGGGCCATTAATGCTATTTCAGAGCGTCACGCTGTATCCACAGGCAATAATTTAGCAGTTGTTTATCGGAGCTTTCATAAAGCTTTGAATAGTATTATAACATTCAGTAACACTAACAACAGCATTTCAGAAAATGTGCCAGTTTACATGGGATATCCGTGAATATAGTTGTTTGGGAATGCATGACCCACATAACCTATAAATGTAATTGGAATTTACAGTGCTGGCATAGGCTGATGGATAGCAGATTAGAGCCCTGATTAACCATGTGATTCACAGGCTGGGAATATATTGTCCTAAGAAAGATTCATTAGATGCAATCAGAATTTCAAGTGGTCAGATGAAATTCAAGTATGCTGTTTGCTTTCCTTCCCCCTCATCCCCCCCTTGTGTTTTTCTTTTTAGGTTGCCCTTGTACTCATTTATTTATTTATTTTATTTCCAGAGCTGGAAAATACTACTTTGATGAATCTGTTCCTCACCCTAAAGCTGTCTGTCTGTTATTCATCAGAAAGCAGGTCGCAGTTCAGTGAGCAGAAGAAAAGATTTTAATAGAAGCTGTGCCAAGGGCTGTAATGCATCATTTTAGGGCCCTAATTACATTACAATGACAAATATCAATGGTGACAACAGCAATAACCTACATCCTTTAATGGCTATGCTGGAAAAGGAGTTTGGGCACTGCGCCATCAGATTAGACTTGGTTTCAAACATAGGCCATTAGAAGTGTGTGTGTCCACAGCATTGCTGGCTGATAACTGAAGCCCAGTGGAAGGGCCTGTAAATAAATGAAGCCTCTCTAAAGCCTGGTCCTATGGGACAAAAGAGGTAAAATTAGATGACTCTGGAAGCAGCCGCGTTTCCGAGGCAATTTTGACTTTCTGTGTAAGGAATTGGATGCCTGGTTTTATGAAATCATACTTTCTCCTTCTCCTGGCAGTTAGACTGATCATGAAAAACCTATTGACCTGATGCCTAACAGAAAAAAGAAATCCTGAACTGTTGTTCAAATGTAGGGTTGTAAAAGTGTGTGTGAGTAGAAATGTGAATTTGTGCTTTACCTTGTGTTGGAGTTTGTACCTTAGGCAAAGAAGAATGAGTTTCCAGGCTTCCTCCAGGGGTACTAGGAATAGGTCTACTGAGATGCTAATCTATGTCATCAGTACCTACACCTTCAAGCTTCAGGGCAGCATCTCAAGAATCCCATCCAACTAGCTTCTGGCAGCTAACTCCTTTCTCCTGTATGCTTTGTGGAAGACAATCAAGCCTGTTGCTGTGGCATTATCTCCTGCAGTTAATTGTCAAAACAGTTGAAGTATTGAGATAGAGTGTACTTCATATTTACCATGTGAAAATGTCTAGTGTGAGACTTTTCTTGGTACAGAGTGTGTACCTTCCTATCATTTGTGCATGTACACAGTGTTTTCCTTTATGCCTTCAGACTGCATGTGGTCTCCAAAGGTAGGCAGTCTGTGTCTCAGTCATGCTGTGTCTCTGCAGTCTGCTGCTGCTCAGCTGGGCTGTTTCCTTGCTGCCTGAGTTTGGAGGATGATAACTGTATACACAACCATAAAAGCAACTGGGGATGCTTTTTGTTAGGGAAAGTGAAGACTGTTTTAATAAAGAAAAAATGCAAACACTTCGGCATAGCAAGGGCTTTTTGGCTTTGTTGTGATTGGCCTAGCAGAGAAATGCTGCTGAGGGATGTTTTGACATCACTTGAACCTGTCTTAGCTATTTTTCTTCTCCACAGGCTGAGCTGGGTGCTGTCTCCATCAGCTCACTTCCCTGCATACAGCATGCAAGGACTTGTTCTGCACTCCAGTGGGATTGATATCAAGAGATTTATTGCTGTTGTGTAACTGTACATATTCAGCCACCTGTTTTCAGTTACTTACAGCTTTTTAGAAAATTCTTTTTAGTTGATCATTTCCCAGGTTTGGAATCTGCCAGAGGTGAATTTTTCTATAAATATTGAGCAAATATATTTCAGCCCACATTGGCCAGAAGAGCAGTAGAAGGGAGACATACATCTGTTGGGGAGAGGGGAGAGAAGTGATCAAAAGAAAAACATAATAACTGAAATAACTTGAAGTATCTGTGGTTGAATACCTTACTTGAGAAGAAATGCCTCAAAGTAAATTGAATACAATTATTTTTGTTGACTAAGCTATATTCTAGCTGAACGGTAATTTATGGGTTTGATGGGGAAGCCAGTGAAGTTTTACAGCCTGTGTTACCCAGGAGGTCAAATAAGACAATTGTAACAGTCCCTTCTGGCCTTAAAATCTATGAATCTACAAGCTTTTTAAAATTAGACGCTGAGCTCCTGCACGGCTCTTCGAGCTGATTTTTTTCTCGGTTCCTTAGCACTGCAGTAAAGGTATCTAGCTGATGTAACTGTGGTAGAAAAGGGATTTTCCAACGGCTACCCCTGGGGAGCTGTGCAGGGCAAGGTTGTGACAGGCATTTTAAAGATGGGGAGGAGTTGTTTTGCAGCAGAAGAAAGCATAATGTGCCTTTTTTTTGTTTTTTACGAAGGCACATGTGTATGTTAAATGGCAGGTCAGAGTGGCTTCGGCTTACCCCAAGACAGGGGCACTGGGGAATTTTCTGCTCATGTGGAAAAGCCTTGAAGAATTGAATGTGTAGTTTTCTCACTGGCTTTAGGGCACTCAGGAGATTTCTCAAAAAAAAAAAAAAATAGCAGTGTGGCTGGAACCCAAAATTTGGAAATTACTAAGAATAAGAACCACTAAGAAGAGGTACTTTACAGCTGTGCCTTTTATTACAGTCTACATTTCCTTAATCAAATGCTGTTGTTCAAGTAATGCTGTATTGGGTTGTGTAGTCTTTCTGGCTGAAACTTAGGTGCCCACAACTTGTCACTCCCTGTGCTGCTGTGTAACAAGCAGTTATAAATCTCCTTGTCAACTAGTGTAGTGAATGCTGTCTATTTAAAAGAATATTTAAGTTTTGCCTTGTGGGATATCTGATATTATAGATGTATTTGAAATTTGTGGATAATTTAAATTTTTGCTGAACAGAACATATTATAAAGTATCCGATAAGATACCTATACTGCTGAATAAATAGAAAAGATGTAGTAAACAAATACGAAAAAAATCATTAAAATGCGTAAATTTAATGATATGAGGAATTGCATAAACAGTGAAGACCAGTGAGGAGATACAAGGACAGTTTAACATAGAAATTGCTATATAAATAGTATATGGGAATCTAGGTGTATTTCAGAGAAAGGGAGAAGTGTATTCCAAAATAGTATGTATTAAGTAATGTGTATCACGCAGTATGCACAAGGGGGCAGAGTTAGTTTCACATGTGCTCTTACCTCTTGCAAACCATATCTGCTGGTTACATAGCTTTTTAACTGTAATATTCCTTAAACCCAGATTTTTTTTATATGAACTTCTGACTTTTTAGTGCTGCTTGTGAGCCTTCCTGATCTACAGATTCTTTTCCAAGTGTTTGCTATTTAAAAGACAGCATAGCAAAACGGCTGGAAGGTTTGCTTTTAGAAGAAGGAATGCTAAATTGCATGTTAGTATGTCTTCATCCCATGATTCGTGACTTTGCAAGAGGAAAAGCATTCTCTCCAATTGTAAAATGAGGAACTGATCCTGATTAGAATTTAGTGTAAGAAAATTATGATTTATGGTAGGAAAGTTTGTGTGGCTTTGAATATTCTGCTTCTGGAGCTGTAATTCTTGTATTATTTAAACAGACCTCCTCTGTCTCTATTGAGATTTTTAGATTAAATACAGAGAATTGATCTCTGATATGAAAATAAAACATCGTGTATTATTAATTTGTGGTTACAATTGCCACATGAAAGTAGCTACTACTAACCAGGAGAATAGATAACAGCAGAAGTGTGTTACAAGGCTGCAGTATTCCTTCCTGAAATATATGGTAGAATGATTATCAGTAAGATTGTATACTGCAATGCTAATGTTCTCATGAGATGCATTGTTACAAGTAAACGGTGTATTTGTTCCCTTTGCTTACAATGGCATTGCTCTTATTTGAAGTGATCCTTCCTTTTGCGTCATAAGAGAGAGTTCAGTTTGATACACAGAATTTTGTTTACAATTTTTTTGTTACATGGCCTGAAGATTCTGTTCTTTAAATGCCTGTGATTACGTAATCAAAATTAACTACACTTTGTATCAGTTCGAAATAGTGGTTTTAAGGAAAATATTTTAGCCAGAAATTACTAGCTTCCTAAGTACATTTGGATCCCTGTGCAAACACTTTTGTTATTTTGAGAACATCTCTTGGCCAGAGTATGGCCAGAGTTGAAAGAAAACAAATTTCTCTTTAGGGTTCATGGGTGACAGCTGCATTTGAGAATTTATGTAATTGAACTTCTTTTTCTTGTGACTTACAGGCAGAAATTGTCAAGAGGCTGAATGCTATATGTGCGCAAGTCATTCCCTTCCTGTCCCAAGAGGTAGGTAGTCATTTGTACTGCTTCTGATCTAAATGATTGCATCATTGTATCTATTACAAATGTGGGACTTTGTGTTGAGACTGTTTCCTTATGGATCTCTTGGCACTTGTAGATGACTTTCCGTTGTGCTGTTATCACTTTATCATCATTATCTTCAAGCCTATTAAAATAAATGTATTAAATGTAAATATATTTATGAAATGGCATGTATTGTAATGTCAAAGCAGAATTTTAGTTTAAATACTTTTCTTCAACATACAATGTAGTTTCTCTTGCAGTTATGATTTTGTGGGTCTGAAATCAAAGACAGCTTGCAAAAATGCTAGAAAGGCATAATTTGTGCTCCATCTTTGGCAGTGAACTTTAAAGTTCATTAGAAACTTCTGTTTTGATACATGAATAGTGATGTTCAACACAGCAGGCATAGAAACACAGTTTTTATGCTGGCTTTTTTCCTCTCTGTATCCCTGATTACTTCCTACCTTAAATCCTTTTATGTTTTTGTGTATTTGGGAAATAGAAACAGAAAATTGAAACTCACTGTGAGCTAATTTCTCTAACCATTAATTTTCTCCAAATTATGATTTGCTAGTATTATTGTGAGTGCATTGTAGATAATTTAAAAGGCGCTGGGATTTGGGGGAGTAGATGGGAGCTAATGAGGAAACTTCCGAGCAACTGGCGTGTGTGAAGTAAGTAGGAAGTGTGGTTCATGAAAGGAAACCTTTGGTGCATATTGGCCTCCCTTGTCCACCCCTCTAAAGGAAAGGGACTGGACACTGGGATCTGTTGGTGCAGGTTTGTGTGCATCAATTTAGCACACAGTTTCATTTTAATACAATATGTAGTTGCAAAGACAGAATTGGAAGATGTATTTTTTTTGTATTGCATCTGTAAAACGTCATGCCTGAGAACACGATGTGACTTCCTCCTGGCTTTTCAGTTGTTACATAAAATGCCAGTGCTTTTTGAGGGAGCTGCTCAGCTGGCTGCAAATGAGACGTTGTGTGCTCCATATTGCTGTTCAGCTAATGAGCTTTGTGCACGCCACACGTGTGTCTATCTGTGTATATTTGAAACAAGAACTATGCCATCAAAACTTGAACCTGACAGTGTTTGTGAGTGCCACTGTACTCTCTGCTTATGAAGATGGATTTGTGGAAACTAAATAATGTGTAATGTTCTTGCTCCATTGCTGGAGGACCAGAATTCAAATCCTTCACAGATCTAAAACATATAGCTGTTTTGTATTTTGACTGCTTCAGAGTCTCTACAGGGTGCAGTTACATGGTTTTATTTGCTGTTCGGAGGTAACATACCATATACAGACAGCAGGGAAGGATTGAGAGGGAAAGCGTAAAAAAAGCTTTTCATGTATCTTGACAGCACCACTGCCAGTGACTTTTTTGTAATGGGTTTAGGAAAATCTTAATGATTTTTTGACCTCTTCAAGTAAGAATACATATTTAAATCAGTATATATTGGCATACATTTGACTGATGTGTCAAAAGGGAACTGAGCCTCAGGTCTGAGTTTGCTAATAGTCTTGCTTTCTCTCTAATTTGTATCCTTAAAAAGTTAATGTCTTAATGGAAGTCTCTTTATTTCGTCATCCAGATTAATAGAGAATTGAATTGCAGCATGCTTTTGCTGTTTATGCATTTTACATGCAGTCTAATTGTGGAATAGTGGCTGAAAAATGTGATCAGGCTTCTTTATATTGTGCCTGAGGGAAAAATGAACAAAATACAGTGGTTGCATGCACTGATGGCAACATTATTGCCTCATAATAGCACCAGGTTAACTTGTCTTATTGCTTGTTAACTTTGTAAGGAATCAATGGCTTGTGATAACTCACTTAGAAGTAAGAAATTGTGGGCAAAATCACATAGAGTTCTTGTGAAAAGGATGCATTTATAATACATCACCCTACTGTGTACTATTGTCTGCTTGGTTTCTGGGGGCAGTCCAGTAAAGTATTCAGTAAATTCTCCAGGCCTCAGTCAGTTTTATTGTGCTGTACATCATCTAAGCATATATTTAAAACAAAGTTTCTAACCTGCCTAAACACAGAGTCAACTGATACCTTGTTTTTACATTTATTCCATTTAGGCAGACTGTAAAAAACAGCACCAAGAAATACAAGCTTCCCATTTTTGTAAGGGAAAGAGTGATTCTGTGGTCAAAAATGTGATATGGATCTCAGGGGCAATGTGTATTCAATTTCTGCTGTGGTTTTGGGCTTCCTGTGCTGCAACAGTCATTTTCCACCTCTGTGTGATACCGTGAGATACCAGTGTGCTCAAAGTAGTTCCTATTGCATAAAATGAAAGGGGTGCCTGCCTGGGTGTAGGTTGTGGTCATTCAGTTAATTTAGTTTAATCTGCTGCAGTTGGTAGATAGTTCAGTGTTCCCATGCTTGAATGACCTAGCCAGTACAGTGCAATTAATTTTATGTCTATAGCCATAGACAGTGCCTCTGCTAATTGTCACTTCTCAACTGAATTTAGCTTCAGCAGAGTATGACACTTTCACAACCCTGTGGCTTTCAAGCTGGGGCTAGTTCCTGTCTGCTCAAGGTGGTATTTGTGGCTAGTTGCAACCTTTGGCTGTTATTGTGGGCTAAGTGCTGAATGACCTCCAGTGTTGGATAGTGGCATTTCTTCAGTGTGTCTGGAGATACATATCACAGTCACCTTCTTTTGAGTAAATACTGTCTGTGTTTATATTCATGAAACACATGCAAGCTGGCTGATGTACAGCAAATGCTGTAGTTGTGGCA
This sequence comes from Agelaius tricolor, assembly GCF_023055355.1. Taxonomy (NCBI): domain Eukaryota; kingdom Metazoa; phylum Chordata; class Aves; order Passeriformes; family Icteridae; genus Agelaius; species Agelaius tricolor. The sequence continues at coordinate 23,104,958 of NW_027269264.1, read as the reverse complement.
ACTTGGAGCTCAGCACTACTTGCAAAAGCTGCTTGAGAAGCAAGTCAATTTACATGCCTCAATGTAAACATTTTGGAAGGCTGAAGGAGGCTGTAATAAACTTTTTTGGGAGGTTCACTTTACTTTCCAACTGCCAGTGAGCTAGCTAATAACTAGCTAGATGGATTGTTTTTTAAGAGGCATCTTCAGTTCCCTGTGCACACTAAGGTCGTCAAATATACCTTCTAGTGTAATAAAATGCAAAGCACTGGCATGCAAACATGTAAACATCAAGAGGAAATTCTGCTTGGAGTCTTCTCTTTTCAAACTTTTTGATATCAGTTGATGGTTTTTCTTTTAAGAGGTTGATGTGGACCATAATATGCTTGCTCTTCTTTGTCCATACTTCCCTTAGAGTTGTTTCTAAAGTCCAGTAAATTTGAATGAGGAGTATGAGATCCATTATGTAGAAGCAGAGCAGCAGTTCTTAGATACTGATCAAGAGGAAATAGCTTTTGGTCTGAGATGTGAGGTTGAGAAGACAGAATTATTTGCCTCCATCTCAGACTTGCCCCAGACTACAGCTAAACAGTAAATGCAAGGAAACTCTGAGAGATCTGTAATCCTTCTGCCAAGGAATGCATCTCATTAGCAATTTATGCATATATTGCTAATAATGCTCTCACATTTTTCTGAAGTAGTTATTATATCTTGTCTGAGTTATGGTGCCTGGATGCAGTGACCCAACTTGTCCCTTTAGCTTTTACAGTGTGTGCTGTACTCCGTGGTAAATGTGTATTTGCTTTCCAGTTCTCACTAGCATTTTTGGCATGGCCTTGTCTCATTATGCTGTCTCTAGATAGGGTTTCCAAGAAGGGCAGTGCTGCAGTTCTTAAGCAAGACCTGTACTACCTCTAAACGTATCATAAACAACAAAATAATACAAGTAAGGAATAGCAGAGGCTGCTTGCTTCTTCAAAGCACATTTTTCAGTGAGTTTTGCTTTGGATGTTGGTGGCAACCGTGAAGACAGGCTGTAATTAGGGGGTTTTAACACCAGTGTAATTGTGTCCATGCCTGGGGAAATTTTGGCTGCTCACTTGCTGTCAGCACAGCTCCCCCTGTCACTAGGAGTTGAGGAAAGCGCTGACATGTTATGAAAAGCCTGGGAATTTTCCACCGTGTTGCAGTGCCCGTGCATAAGCCAGGGCTAGGTGACAAGTGCGTGGTGAGACAATGGGATGGTGAAAAAGCCTAGGTTCTTCTTGTGGTCTCTGTAGTTGTTGCTACACACTGTGAGACTTAAAAGAAGTGATTTTCCAAAATGAGGCAAGTACAGGCACACTGCTCACTGTAGAATGCAAAAAGGGGAGAAGAAATGAGAAAAAGTGAGAAAGGAGAAACAGTACTAGTCTGCGTGACAGGTGGGGCAGGGTATCGAGCTCATTGCTCTGGCATGTTAAATGCAGTGCAAAGTACTGTTTTCCCACAACTGAAAAAAACCCAGATCTGTCATTTGTGTGTGTGCACAGAGGAAGTCTAGCATTAAATGTGTGTGAAAGTTGCAACCCTGTATCTATATTTGGTTGGGGAAAAAGTAACCCTTTTTTGTTGTTGCTGTTTTCACTTGGCTGTAAATCACTACATGATAAGTTGATGAACAGGCGGATGTATATGGCTTGGTTTTAACATAATGCTGCTTGTTGCTGGTGTGCTGGCTCAGGAGGGTGTTCAGGCGCATGTAGTAGGTATTGGGACTATCCATCCTTGGGTACCAATTCAGGCTGGGCCAGCCAGCTGCCATCCTGCTCAGTGGGCCCCTGGGCTCTCTGCCCCCTCCCAAAACCTTGGTTTTGAGTTGCAGTGAGTCCCTGGACCCAGCTGGATTCCTTCTTTAGGTGTAGAGATCCCCGCCTGTTTCTGGAGCCATGGCTGGTAACACAGAGCTCCCAGCCCACCCCAGTTTCAGAAAGACTGTGAGCAGACAGCTCTTCAAAACCCTGCATAGGTTTTCCTGCACCCTTTTTCACTCAAGTGTGTGGTTTTTGTCTGTAACTTGAAGTAGTGCCAGGGTCACTCAACCCTGGGTGCTTTTGGGAGCTGAGGAAGTGCCTCTTCTGTTGCTGCAATGAGCTGGAAGTGATGGAAAGGCTAATTACAGACCATCTATTTTGAGTCTTTTGCATACAAAGCCACTGAAGATGAAATCGATGTTAAAGCAGCTAGCAATAGCAGAATTTTAATAGTCTCTACGGTACCTAATTTAGGTTCAGTGTTACTAGGCCCTTGGGTTTTCTCCTCTCTGTGAGGTCTTGATCCCAAGCCTATTAGAATCAATGAAAGATGGACTGTGTGACTGCTCTGGCAGAAATCTGAAAGTGGGGTTTTGGTAGTCCATTCCTTCACCTTTTCTTCCTCTGGCCTAAGAATGAAATAATATTTTTCCCAAATTCTTCTGAGAGCTATTCTTTATGTATTTGCTGGAAGGGAACAGAATATACTCTAACTTCTGTGGAGTTGACTTATTTTCTAAATCCTGGATGCAAATTGAAGTTCTACAATAATTTTGATAGGTTTAGGCCAGCTTTTGTAGATGCCTTAGACATTTTTTCTTCTCCTGGGAGCAGGATTTAAGTAAATTGATGTTGGAATAGAACACTCACATACACAAGAGGTTTCTTTACCTCAGTGCAAAAAGCATTACCTGTTGTAGGACAGAGGAGATGACAGTAAATTTCTCAGTAAATATTTTTATTTAAAAAAGTAAATATTTTCAAACCTCTGCCTTGTTCTTTTGGGTTTTTTTTTTTCAAAGAATTAATGAAAAATTCTGTGGTGTGAATTACTTCTACCAGAAAATAATGGTGTAATTTTTATAATCACTCTGTTGACATATAGAGTTGTGGGTCACCAGGCTTGCAGCTATATAATCGATGTAAGCTGTACCTATCCTTAACAAGTGATAACCTGGAGCTGATAACACATTATCAGGAGCTTGGTGCTTGAATATCATAATTTCCTTTTTTTCTGATATCTGTGGTAGGGGTACACTGGATTTTTAATTTTTCAATTCTTTTTCTTGAATACCAAGAACATTGTATGCTGATGTTCAACCTGCTTTTTAGTCTTTACATTCTTATAAGACAGATTGGGCAGATTTGGTTTATACTGGCAGTGTAGTTTTACAAAACTGAACAAAATTTCTGTGATTCTATTTACACCTAAAAAGTAGCAGTATTCTAAGTGGTCTCCAGTAATTTCCTTCATTTGTTTAAAAACAAACAAACTCTAAAACTGTTTTCTTCCTTCCAGGAGTGTTTGTAAATTATGACCTTCATTACTTGCGTTTATCTGTTTTTCTTAGTTGCGATCAGAATTTCTTAGTGTCATTGGTTAGGAATGGCACTCCCCAGTTTAGTGTTCCCACTAAGAAAAAAAACATGCAGCCACTTCCCCCACGACCTTCCTCTATGGGAGAAAAAAGTCAGAGATTGTGGGTTGAGATAAGAACAAATTACGGGAAACAGCCATGAGATAAGAAAACAGACAGTAACAGCAACCATGCTAATCACAAAAATATACAGAGAGAGGCTGATGTACAAGTAAAATTGCTCACCAAGCCTAGGACAATGAAAAACCAATGAAAGACAGACCCTCCAGCTACCATGCTTTCCTGGACCAAAAGCCATTTCTTCTGGAAGCCCAGCCCTATTTTTGCCCTGAAGCAACGAGGTTTGGTAGTATAGGACAGCCCAAACAGACCCAAACCTCATGGCTGCTGTGTAAAAATAACTCAGTACATGCCAAAACCAGGACATACAGTTAGGGGTGGATTTTTAGGTTTGTTTTTCTTTGCCCTGAGAACTTTGATGCAAGAGGGCTTGTAAGTGAAAATGCCATTTTTGTTTGTGTGTTGCACTGAGAATTGTGAAACCTGGGCCTGCCAAGCCCCTGAAGTAGCAGCACCCTTTTTTACAGCCCCTCTCTTTTAAGCCCCTCCTGCAGTGGGGCTTAGGGTGCTCCCTGGGGAGTCCCAATGATCTTCATCTAACTCTTGTGTTGGAGGTGGTCTTGAGGATTTGGGTCCTCGTTTTATTTTTTGCTGCTTTTTGCTTCTGCTGAGGATGCATAGGAGGAGTTGCTGTACAAGATGGTCTGTACCTTGGCTCCGTTCTGCCCATATACACAGCCATGGGAGGGCAAACTTGAATCTTTAAAGGGACCTTCTCAACCTTTCCCTTAAACTTTGTACACATCTGGATGTTGGTTTTGATGCAAAGCTGGTGTTTCGTTGTTACAGTTTTCACACCTCTCCAGATTGTCAGGACCTCTCTCCTTTTTCTGTTCAACCTGTGGCTGTAAATCATCGATGTCTCACTCTCAGTGCAGATCACACAACCTACTTGCAGTTCTCCATGACCCCTCCTTGCACCTATTTGTTCTGTGTCATGCTGATTCTGCGAGGCTGCCTGTGAAGATTAATTTGCCACTGGTGGTGGTCTGAACAGCCATGGATCTGGTTGCAAGATGAGAACCTTATTTTGTTTGTAGTTGATGTTTTCAAATAAATACCAGTCAGCTTTCAACATAGAGCAATTTTGAATTTAGTGCAGGAATACAGTATCACTCAAACTGATAAAACCACTGGAGCTTGTAAACTGTGTTGTTAATTAGACCATGTGTTTTTGATGGACTTTTTAAAGCTATTAAAATTTACATGTTGGGGATTGAAATAATTAGTTCTCTTTCACATGTTTGACAGATTTGTGAATGCCATTTTAAATTTTTTTCTTATAGTTGGGCTGCATTGAAATGTACCTAGGAAGAGAATCTGTATATTCCTCAGTGATGTGGTTGCCATGTGCTTGTTGAAAAGATACACCTTTCTTTTCAGGAAACTGGGTGGGCTTTATTCATAAAGTTTCCATGGCTGTAAGGAAAGAGGCTTATACATTTGAAGATGGTATTTAAATTCAAAAGCACACCGTGCTGATGAACAAAAGGAAGACAGTTTCCCATTTAGCCAGGTTGTGAAAGAGCTCTTTGGGAAGCAGGGGTGTAATTCCCAGCACGTAATGGCATAAAGATAAAAATCCTTCCCTTGCCTATATATTTTTGCTTATCAACACACAATGTGACTGTCTATTAGAGAGCAGTTACTTCAGATCCTGCATGTCTTAGAAAAGCAAATAAGGACAGTAAAAGTAAGAATCTATGCTAAATAATTTAGAAAACAAATAATTTTATTCTGTTTCTGATCTTCATTTATAGCACCAGCAACAAGTGGTGCAGGCTGTGGAGCGTGCCAAACAAGTGACCATGGCAGAACTGAACGCAATCATTGGGGTATGTGGTCTTTCCATTTTAGTTCTGATAGTGCTTGTAAATAGCTTTTCTTTTTCTTTCTCTCTTGCATGAACTCATTTCCATCAGGTGGGCAAAAGTTGTGGGCAGTAGCGAAGTTCAGTAGCTTGACCTTCATAAAAGCTGGTTACTAGCTGAAGACTTTTGCTTGTACTGTGCCAAGAAGACTAATGGGGTAATTAATGTCTGTGTTGTATCTATTCCCCAAAGCAGGCTCAGTATTTGTTTTTTCCTGTAATTTTTTTTGTTGTTCTATTTAAGTAACATTGTTTCCTTTGCATACCACCTGCCAGTCTGCTTCTGCAGCCATGGTAACAGGTACCCTTGATATGATAGATTTTTTTCCCCATCCTTGCTGCCCACATCTTTTTCTGTGTGTTGGTTCAAGACTCTGAGTATTAACCACACTTTTTATTTTTACATTAAAAAATACCTGTTACTTTAGAAAAACCAAAAAAAGCACCCACTCACCAAACCAACCAACCAAAACACACCCACCAAAACCAAAATACCAAGCACACAATCAAGATGGGCAGCAGAAAAACTCATCCCCACTGTGCTTATAGGTGTCCTGCTCTTAGTCATCTATAAATACAGTGCATGGAGCTCCTCTTGTAAAACCTTTGCTGACAGTGGTATTAGCCCAGTAAAGAGATTTTATAGGTGTGGGCAGCCACAGTGTTTATATTTTGTAACTGGAGAAGAGACATAACAGCAAAAAATCTGGGTGTTCACACTACATAAAATAAAGGTGAGAAGTCACAGCTTAATAACACATTATTCTCTTGTATAATTATGCAGCTGAAGCAAGCAGTTGTTTTAGTTATTCTAATGAAGACACTACAACTGTACTTCGTATCTTCTGCATCCTCCCAAATGCTTTTTCTTTTGTGTATAGATTAAACATAAAAGTATTTTTCCTTTTTTATTCAGTGTATCAAACACACTTTGAAATGCTAATTATTCCATTTACTTTCATTAAAATTCAAATTGCTGAATGAAGATGTGGATAAGGGTCGCCGAATAATCAATCTGAAGTGAAGATATGGCTTCAATTATGCCTCTGTCTTTTAACAAGGAAATCAGGACTTTCTGATCATTGCTGACAGTAGTTTAGAGCAGCGGTCTGATTGTAGCTTGTTTTTAATAGGCTATTTCTATCTCTATTTTGTATACCTCTGACCACAAGAAAGCACTGGTAGTCAATTAGAAATTATAAATGGAAAAGAGTAACCCTTATTTCCTCTGAAGTGCCCGTTAGAAAGAAGGGGGTGAATCAGAGCGCATCGTGTAGAATCATGAATAACATTTGTTGTATGTCTATTATGCTCCAGTGGGGAGAGTGGGAAATGAATAATTTCCCAATTAGTTTTCATTACCTAACCAAAAATATTGCCTTTTATTAACATTTTTGCATTAAGTAAGTAGCTAAAGGTTGGCTTCTTTGTTAAAGCTTTTATATGTGTGTGCTGCATGTGCATTTGTAGCATGTGTGACTTCACAGTCTACCTGTGCACGTTTTTGCCAATTCACCTTTGCATTAGACAGACTGCAAAAAGAAATTTGATTTCTAGTAAAGGAAGCAAATGTAAAGTGTGTGATGTTACAAATACTGGCCATCACACTAGTTACTTAAATTTGTCCTGCTTTCATGAACCACTAAACCACACAGAATAAAAATAAACAGATGAAACACTTGTCTGGGAGCCTGGCAGTAATTCTGTTGGTCTTGCCCCCACCAGACAGAAGTAAATTTTCTTTTCTCTTCCTGTCTGAATTTGCCTTTTCATGTCAACTGAAATTCTGTTGTCTCAAACTTCTCTAAACTCTCGGATTTGGGTTTGTGCATTAAAGTCAGCTAGCCCTTGCCTCCCTCACAAGCCTGATTTTTACCTGCCTTTTTTCACTCAGCTGTTCTATGTTGACTGAGGAAATAATGTGTGTTCCTCTTTAATTTTAGAAAAACAGGAGCAATACAGACTGAAATTGAGTACTCATTAGGTTTATAGATAAGTAATCTCATGCAGTCTTTTAGTGATTAATTTTTTAAAAATGGAATGAACAGGAGTGCAAGTTATCTAATAAGCTTAAGATAATGTTGCAAGAATCCCACAACAGTGTTCTGTCTGCACTTAGATTTAAAGTCTGAAAATGGGGCCAGAAAAGGCTTATCATACTTTGTAATGTGAATACCAATAAAAATAAAACAAAGAACATAATTGGAAATAATGGGGTTTTTATGTATCTGATTATGTTGTCTTATGTTATTTTTCTGTTTAGTAAGTCCGGCAGGGTTTGTGTACTTTGAACCCTATGGTATATTAAAAACTCCCAGTGTTTGTTTAACCCATAGAACTGTGTATCAGACAAAAACAGAAGCAGTATTTGGAGTTTTTGAAATGAGATTGTAGCTTAGGTCTCTCTTTGTTTTGTGGGCATCCTGTTTGGTTCACCTCACTCATGCTAAACTCTCTTGGTTCGAATAGAGCAACTCTGGCCTTGAGTTAAAAATGCATGCTGCCAGAATGCAGTGTGGCACAAGGAAAGAATTGAATGTGCACAGATCATATCTCTCTTTGTGTTTCACATGTATGTATTTTTGTATGAATGTGCTCTGATTTAATGGAATCTGATGAAGCACCTTTTAACTTTGCAATATTATTCTATCTTCATTGGTAAATGAACCAAATCACTGATCCGTGTAGTTTAAATGCAAAATACTGAAGTGAGCCCAGGACCCAGAGAGACTGCCTGTTCTCCTGACAATAAACTAGTTATGTTTAATGGAATGAAACAGAGTTATAATGACTTCTTTCACAGGTCATGTTCAGTTTAAAACTATTGATGGGCTCAAACAAGTTAAATATCATCTATCATCTTCTGGAGAGATGCAGCGAGAAAAACTAAACCAAAACTGGATATATCATAAGCATGCTTGCAGGAAGACTATAAATCTGCAGGCATCCGGGGTCTACCTCTGGTGTTTGCCATGGGCAGTGTGTTGCAGCACTCTTGCTCAGGGCAGTCTGTAGTGCACATCCAGAGCTACTTCCCAGGCAGGGTGTTCCAGGATGAGCAGTGTGATATATCCAGTTGATCTTGTCATGTGTCATGCTGCCGTGTTTTACATTAGAATCTGCAAGATTGCGCTGTTGGAACAGCACACAAATCGTAGCCTTAAACCAGTAATATGATCTAATTAGGAATGATGTTTTCATTTCCTGTATTAATAAATTGAGTCATCTAACTTTCTTAAAATGTTGAGGTTTGTTTTCTTTAATCCATTATACTATATAATTGGAACATGCTGTGTGTGAGTGTGGTTACATTTTAATGAAGAAGCCAGGCAATTAACTTGTAACTTTTTAGGAATTTTTTCTGTTTAAAATAGTATTTTTTCAACTGCAGTTGGATAGTAAGGCAGAAATGAAGGCTTGTGTGCCTGCTTATCACATGGAGAGAGATAAATGTGCCAAAAACTTAAGAACAGGTATGTGATGATGTTCAAAGAAAATGCAGTTTAGCACAAGAAATGCTGAACCTCAATTTTTAGCAGTGACATTTTAATGATAGGAAGTCTGCAAAATTATTTGCCATCAATTGTGAAGGCAATAACAAGCCTTGGTGGTTTTTCACACCCTCTGTGTTAAGTGCTTTCAGAATGACAGCGTAAACTGTGTTGGAGAACTCCAAGGAAGTAAAACTGATTAAAATGTTCATGCTTGAATGATGCTGATGGAATAGTTCATTTGGACTTTCTCTACCTCCTGCAGCTCAAGCTGAAATATTAAAATTCAGTGAATTTAAATCTCTCTCCCCTCAGCTCAGGAAAAAAAACATTACATTTTAATAGGTTTTAAACTCATAATTCATTGGTTTGGAGCAGCACTATTAAATCTATTTAAATATTACGTGTATTACTAAGGAAATGATTGAAATAATTCTTTTTCTTTACCATTCTATGCATCTGAGTGAAAAAAGAATGCCTTTGGTTTAATTTTTAAGCATTTTGTTTTATCATGCCACTTTCATTATCTTCTTAAAAAATAAGCAAATGGCAGCTACTGAAAGAAAGGACGCCTTCTGTCTTGTCACATATAATTACTATGTTAAAAGGTTTCTTCTTAAATGCACTGTTTGTCACTATTTCTACCCATTTGAGGCTAAGGTGCTTGTTTGACCTATCTCAAAAGGTCCATAATTTTTGTTTGTTTTCAAGAGAGTGATTGTTTTACAGCTCTGGAGAACAACAGCTGTTTAGAAAATAGGCACAGAAGCCTCTGAAAGTGGTGTGGTGCAGATAAGTACAACTTGAAATGAAGAGTTGGCTTCTGTGCCTGCCATGATTACTGCGCTGCCTTGTCTGGGGCTGCAGATGCCGAATGCTGCTTAACATGCAGAAGCATCTCCTGCTTCTCTCAGATGGCAGCTTGCTTCTGGCTCACGTGTGTGCAGGTGCTGTGAGGAGGAGTGAGGGTTTTCTACTTGAACCAGTACACACAGTTTGCATGGAAAAGTTGTTCCTGCCCAGGTGTGTGCATTCAGAAATGGTAGTGTCAGGGAGGATGAGCGAGGGCAGTTAGAACAAATGTGTTGTAGCATGGGGACAGCAGTCACTTCTTTCTCCAGCCCTTCTGTATTGCTCATTCAAGGTGTTATAAGCTGTGGTTGAAGCTTAAATTCTGTAAAACAAGTTGGTGGTCTGCTGTATATTGTACACAGGTTGTTAAAGTGGGACAGCAGAGGTTGACTTAATAGCTATATGCTTCGAATTATGTTTATTTGTGTACCCTAAAGAAATGTTGAAATTCATTGCTCCCCATTTAATTACTCTTGTTTGCTGATTTTTTATTTAGTGGTCATATGGTCCTGCAAATATTTTGATCCTGCCTAGAGACTGAAATTGATTTGTAGAAGCTTTTGGGTGAGCACTTTTGGTTTTGAATTATTCACCTGAAGTCTGGCTGAGTTAAAGACACCCAGTTTTTTGGTTGCGAAGATGTGTTTTTGAGGAATTTATCATCTTGTTCCTTTATTCCCATGTGTCAGCCTCAGAGAGAGCCTTGAAGGTGAGGTCTAATTTAAATAAATCTCTTCCGTATGCAGTGTCTTCATTTAAGGAAACTGAAAATTATCTTTTTAGGGATTTTTGAGGGAATTAATTGGAATGTAAATAATTTCCAGGTTCCATATTGCCTAGGATGAGTTTTAAATACTGTTGCTACACTTTGAGTGGGCTGCCACACTTCCGCTTTTTGTCCTATTATCAGTAACTGTGGTAACTAGTTGAATTTATATTGGTCTATCACTATATGAGCAGTCAGTGCTATTGCAGTGTGAAGTGCTGACCACTTAGAGCCTCTCACTGCCAATATGCTGGCGCCAGAGGCCTTTGCTCGTTCTGCCCAGCTAAACGCATGTGACACGAATGTTGTGGCTCGCACGCTCCATCTCATCCGGCAGGAGAGCTGACGTTGGCCTCAATGTTTCTCAAGCTGTGTGACCACTGTACCTTGTTTTTCAAATTAGGGTTAATCAGTGCAAATATGAAGAGCTGTGGAGAATTTTTGTAATATTCTGTAACATGAACATATGTAATATTTTCTTTATTACTTATATTTGTGTGGTTTCACTTCACATGCTGTAGAAATCAGACAATACTGTTGCCAGCGGGGTCTGTACTCCAGTAAGTGGAAGCTGTTGCCAACCATATACAGATGTATTGTGTTCCATCTTGGTCTTGTTATATGCTGTGTATTGCCTTCAGTGATAGCTTTATACTAGTTCTCTGGGGGAAAAAAGTCTATCTATTAGGTTTTACAGTATTGTAAAGACAGGGATTTTCCAAAACCACTTGACTGCAAAATCAGCAATGTTTATGTACTCAGTGATGATGCTGTCTGTTTAAATAGGTACCCTTTCTGTACAGTATGGCCTAAAGAAAGGTGCTATTGTATCACGGTTTCAGCTACAGGAGTTCTGATACCACCCCTAAACAAGGTCATATATTTGCCACCTAGACTTCTTCCCAACCACACTTTGTAGGCTGCTGCCTACAGCAATGAATGAGGACCAGGACTGTATTGTAGAGTGAGTCAGGTAAATGTTTGCATTGCTTTAGGTAGGTGAGTAGTTCTTTTCATGTCTTCAATCTTAAATGTAGGACCAGAGCAAGGGCTCTAGTGATTAACTGGGATGGACACTAAAATACTGCATAAGTAGAGTATTTCAGCATGTTAAGTCCATCAATGAAGAAGGAATTTAGGAGGTCTTACACTGTCTGATGTTTCAGAACGTTTGATTTTTATTAGCAAGACAGTTACTTGCCTATTGCTTGCTGAATCCTTCACAGTCTTGTCCTTGGGTATATGAATGCATCACAAACACTGATGAACTAACTCAGGATTGTTTGTGGAACAGAGGTCTACTGCTTTCTCTGTTATACTTTTTAAAGAGGCTAAGGCAAAAAGAACAAGTGGTCGTTCCAGAGTCTTGGGGCTGCAATTTAAATCCAGATGATTTGATCCTTGTCAATCTTCCTTTATTGAAGCCACTGTAACTAGGCTCTTTCCTCTTTAGTGCAGGAAACTGCACTAAAGCAAAAGAATTCACTTTAACTTTCGGTTACCTGGCTAATGGGCACTACATTAAAGAGGCATAACACTACATCTCACAGTGAAATCTGCTTGGAGAGGGGTAATGGTATCCATGTCTCCTAACACTTCTGGGAAGAGGCTGCTCAGCTCTGAGAAGAGCAGGCATTACAGTCCTCTGCACAGGACCACAGCTGCACCAGAAATAGCCATCTTTAAAGACACAGAATGGGCTGGAAAGAATGGATCAGTCTGTGCAACCCAGGTTTTTATCTCAAGGAAAGACAACTTGTTGAAATCCAACACAGTGTGTACTTGTATGCTGTAAGCATGAAGAAGCATCGTGTTAGTACTTAGAGTTAAGGAATCTCCACTTCTCAGTAAGTACTATGTAGAAATTTGACTTGGTAAGGATTGACTTGATAAGATGCATTAGAGAAATATATCTGTGAGATGTATAACATGCATCTGTTTTATATTGGTATTACATGGCTCTAAAACCATACCTTGTGAAGAATCTTAGAAGTGAATTATAGTTGCCACATTTAAAAGCTCTGGTAATAGAATTGCGTATGGATTTAGCCACTCGAATCTCTCTCTGACCAGTGCCATTGCTTAACTTCTAGCTTTTATTGTTTGATTTGTGATACATCTCAGATGGTAACTTTTTCACTTTTTAGCCCAAGGTTTCAGAAACTGTTTACTGTGGTGACCCTAGAAGATTATTTATAAGTCTGCTGGGAAAAGCACAGATATTACTCTCATTTCTAAAGGAAAGGACCAAAATTTACAGAGTCCCAACAGAAATGCTGTCTTTTTACTGTTAGTCCAGAGGAGAAAAAAAAAATCCCTTCCCAGTGCCTATGGATAGGACATTAGTGGAGCATTTGGTAAATAAGGTACCTAAACCAGTGTGCACCTACTTAGCCAGAGATTAATTTTGCCATCTGTTTATACACAGCAGAAAACACAGATTTGCTGCTGTTGTTATTTTTTGCACTGGTCTGTGTGGAAAGGTTTTGAAGCAGAGGTTTGAAATGTCAAGGCACATATCACACCACTGGCACTCCTCATGGCAAGGCCTTTAGCTTACAATTTGTGCTTTCTGCCTTCTCTGGCAGATGTGGATTTTCTTTACCTTAAATAGAAATTGACGGGGGAGAAGGAGGAAGAGATTTATGTGGAAATTTCTGCCCTTTATTAAATGATAATAGAAAGTGATTTTGAAGAGTTTTATTCTTCCTCCCTCCACCTCCAGTGTGAAATTGAGGTGAAGTCCTGCAATCAGAAGAAGGAACTACTGGACTCTAATACTGTGGGAAGGTGAACTTAGCCTTTTGCAGAGGACTAGGTTTTCCCTTTATAAGATTATGTCCAATTTTTGGCCATGAATCTTTTATTTGTTAGTAGGTTGTATTAATTTTTTGTCCTCTATCTGTGCTGTTTTGCTGGGTGAAAAATAGTCATTAGAGAGTGGAAGGGAGGACAAATGGTGAAACATGTATCCTGACAGATATTCCTATATACATGATTAAGAACGGAAATGTGCTCTGCATGTATTGCTTTTCATCCCACAATATGATTTGGGAGATGACTTTTTGTTCCTAGATCACTTAAAAGATCTTTGAAGCAATTTGTAGAGATTCTGATGGTTTCTTTGTTATTTATGTAGGAGCTCTAAATGCTCCTCTTCTGATTAATGACAGCTATTGATTTTTTCATTCTCCTCTTTAGTTTTGTCAGTAGAGCTTGCTTTCCTTCTGTAGAATCAGCATCCTCAAAGACATAAATTGCTGAATCTTAGAGAGCAAGTAACATGGTATTTGATTCTTTAAAAAAATGATTATTATCCTTATTATTATTATTACTAGTATGCTCCTTATTCTCTCTCCTTTTTCATCATTTTTCATTCTTAATCCTAGATTTTTTAAGGTCTTTGTGAACAGACACATGCAAATTTTCTAGTAGATAAGTTGCATCTGAGCACTTAGAGTTTCCACTAATTGCTGATACATTACATAGAATCACAGAAATTTTTTATTTTGGAAAAGACTTCTAAGACCATTGAATCCAACCATCAGACCAGCACCACTGTGTTCACAATTAAACCATGTTCCCAAGTGCCACATCCAAAAGTTTTTCTGAGTGCTTCCCCAGGTATCGTGGTTCCACCACCTTCCTGGGCAGCCTGTTCCGATGTAAGACTGGGTTTTCAGGGAAGAGGTTTTTCCTAATATCCAATCTAAACCTCCCCTGGCACAACTTGAGGCTGTTTCCTCTCATCCAATAACTAGTTGCCTGGTAAAAGAGACTGACTCCCGCTGCACTAGAACCTCCTTTCAGGCTGTTGTAGACAGTGATAATGTCTTCTGAGCCTCCTTTTCTGTCCAGACAACCCCATCTGCCTTAGCCACTCCTCACAGGACTTGTGTTCTGGACCCTTTCATTTGCTCTGTTGCCCTTCTGTGGACACACTCCAGCACCTCAATATCTTTCCTGCATTAAGGGACCCAGAACTGGACATAGAACTCCAGGTGTGTCCTCATCAGTGGCGGTACAGGGCAGTGATCTGTTCCCTGGTCCTGCTGGCCACACTATTGCTGATAAAGGCCAGGATGCCATTGACTTTTCTGGCCACCTGGGCACACTGCTGGCTCATGTTCAGCTGCTGTCAGTCAGCACTTCCAGTTTTTTTTCCACCAGTCAGGTCTCTGGCCACTCTGCCTCCAGCTTGTAGCACTGCATGGGGCTGTCATGACTCGGTCTTGTTGAACCTTATACCATTAAGCCTTGGCTCATTAATCCCTCAAGAACCTTCAGCAGAGCCTTCCTGCCCTCCTGCCCAACGTGGTGTCATCCGCCAGCTGACTGAGGCGGCACTCAATCCCCTTGTCCAGATTGTCAGTAAGGATATTCAGCAGAGCTTTCTTCAACACTGAGCCCTGGGCTGCCAGCTGGTGTAACTCTTTTCACCAGCGTTGCAGCCCCAACCATCCAGTCAGTTTATACCCAGCAAAGAGTGCACTCATCCACACCCTGAGAAGCCAGTCTCTCCAAGAGAATGTTATGAGAAAAGGTGTCAAAAGCTTTACTAAAGTCCATGTAGACAACATCCACAGGATGTGGAGGATGTGCCTTTCATAAACCCATGCTGGCTGGGCCAAGAGGGCCTCTGACCACCACCTCTCGCACTAATCTTTTTCTGTTCACAAACAGCAGGTCCAGTGGGGCACCAATCCTTGTTGTCTCTCTCATCCCTACTGTGTCAGGAAATTATCCTCCAGGAACCTCCTGGACTGTTTCCTCTCTGTTTTGTTGTATTTCCAGTAGGCATCTTTTAAATTGGAATCCCTTATGAGAGGAAGGGCCGGTGATTTTGAGAATTCTGCTGGCTGCTTATAGAAGAAGAATATTTCTTCTTCCTCACAAATAGAATATTTCTTCTGCCTCTTCATCTCGGTGGTCTGTTAGGATTCCCACCAGGATATTTCTTTTTACTCTGGGCACTGTAATAATTTTCAATATGCTCACTCTCCCTTTAAAGAGTAAGAGTAGTAATTTGTTCTACTCTTCATCAGTACCACTGTTTCTGTATGCAAACCCGTTATATGGTATATATCCATATAGCTCCAGAACCATGCCACTGGAGGAGCTGCTATATGACTCTTTGTGGGCTGTTTTGGTGTCTTTTATCATAACATCAGAAAAACTGGTTTTTATTTTTTAAGTATCTGCCAGCAGAGAGAGAGCAGTACAAAGGAAGTACAAACCGTACAGATCACATCAAGGGTGCGAACAGGCACAACAGATAAAAGTTCATATCATCTTAAGTACACTTGTAACTGTGTGTGCCAAAGAATTGCCTTTACTGGTTTTCAAACCACCAACATTGATATTGTGTACTCTTGAGCCATTGTTTCTATGTCTTTGTTTCCTCTTCAGCTTGGGTTCTGTTTTGTCTGTATATTATCTTACTCATGATTCACTCTGAGCAACCAACCACATCACTTAACTTGTTTCAAATAAACAGTGAAACTATTTGATTCGGATTTTTTGAGGTCCTCTCCCAGCAGTGTTGCAGGTATGAGTAGTGAACATGTGTAAAAGTATAAAAGAAAAAATATCTTTTTAAGACATTAGTTTGTTAACATTAGAAATTTCTTCAGGTTATAGTAGTATGTTCAGATTGTTTAAGTAATGGCTGTGACTTCTCAGGGTCTGTAAGAGGGAAAGTGGTAGATTACTGCAATACAAGCCGCTTGGAAAATATCCAGTAAAAACTTGAACCTCTTCCAGGAAAATAGGCTTTGAATGTGCTGACTATAACAAGAGAGCATTTAAAGCTAATTTGTTAGTGGGTTTGTTATCACATTTTACTTAAAAGTTGATCTCTTAAGATGTGTTGGGAAAAGAATTAAGCTAAGCATCAACATTTAGAATGGCGGTTCTAAGAATTACTGTTACTCTGATAAAAGCCTTCAGCAAATCTTTTTTACCTATTTGTGTAAATGTGACTTTGGAGTTATTTTATTCCTTACTCTAGACAGCCTAGAAGAATATACAGAAAAGAAAATACCATTAGTAGCAGCCAGATGTTATCTTTATTTGACGTGTGTTAATGTGTTTTGAAAGCTTTACTTCAATTTTTACTACTCAGCTGATTTAAGTTATCATCTTCCTAAACTTATTACTAAAGGAATGCAGTCTTCTCTTTTGGCTTCTTTCTGATTGCTGTGCTTACCCTGTGCTCTTATATTTTGTGTGTGTTGAATGCTCCTTAAAAACATTGCAATCTATTTTGTAATTCCATAGGGTGTATTTCTTGCTAGTAACTCCTGATGTTTTTATCTTCAAATAATTCTGGAAAATTTACAGCATCATAAAGTCTGCCTTTCCAAGTTTGCACCTATTATGCATTAATGCTGAAGATGTATGCTTGACTTTACACATACTGTAGTCAAATGTGATGGGATTGTCTGAAGTTAACCACATGCTACACATGCTAGGAGTTCATAAATAACATGACCAAAGATTACAAATTACAGAGAAGATGGAGAAGGGGAAGAGAAGGCATTACAGCAACTTAAAAAATTATGTAGTTCCTCAGTTGGCTCATTTTCAGGCTTTCCTTGCAAGTTTTTAAATTGTGTCAGGTTTTATGATCTAAATTCATGCTACAGGCAGAAACAAGTGTGAACTTTCTTCCATAATGGAATATTTCTGTGTGTGGAGAGTAACTATCTCCGTACTTACCCCTCCATAACTTTGGCATTTTGATGACTAGAGGAGATCACCCTTTTTTACCACTTGGTAGCATTAATCTCATGCCCAGTGGACTAAGGAATTGCCCATTTTTCTATAACTTTCCATTTAAAGAAATTTCTGCATGTAGGCCACCTGATTCTCACCAGTGATGCCTATAAGCAATGGAAAAACAAAGTCAAGCTGTCATTGTGGGTATTTGTATACAGTAATAGGAAATGACAGAGATGCCACTTCATCTTTACCTTCTTGACTAAGCCTATTAGCAAACAGCATTATTAATTATGTGATTATATACTTTTATTTCCTTTTCTGCTTATATATTTTGAGAGCAAAAGCCTACCCAGTGTTTCACTTGCATTTGCTTCCTTTCTGGTTTTGGACCAGTGCCTCATTTTTGGTGTTCAGCATTTCTCCTTATATTGGAGGAGGTCATAGTCTTTCCCATACCAATACAGTCCTAGTCCACAATCCTCTTTCTGTTGTTGAAGTTTTACTCCCACCCCATCTAACAGTATGCAACAATATTATCCTTGTGTGGCACAGGATGTGTGCTATGCTGAAATTTTGGGAGTTAGTTTAGACTTATTTTGCAGTCTAGTTGTTATACCAAAGCATTTTCTTTCTGCTGTTACAAAGTGACTTAATGACACTGAAGTTCTGCTGTATCAGTGAATGATACTTTGTTGCTTCTGAGGCCTCGATACCAGATTTCAGGTTCCCATTACTTCAAATGGAAGAACTTGGTCTCTTCAGAAAAGTTCTCTATGGCAGGAGGGCTCTGGGTTTGGTTTTATAATTCCCCACTCTTTGCAGTTATTTTCAGAGCTCTCTGCAATTCAACTTGCAGTGAAAACACTTTGATTCTTGGGCAAGATGGACTGGCACAGCCCAGCTGTTCTGGGCGATCTCAAGCTGCTAGGCTACTACTCTTAAAAACCACATTATGTCTGAGAGTCATTAATGATATTCAGTTGTTCCAGGCTTCAGTCGGTGCTGTTGTCTTGCTGAACTATGAAGAGAGATTCCTATCAAAAAAGACAAGTAAAAAAGGGTATTACCTTCACAGTGCGGTTTTCTTCCAGTTCTTTGGAAACCATCCTATGTCAATAGAAGAGGTCATATAATGCAAATTGGGTAGGTCAATAGGCAGATCTCTATGGATTGTACAGTAGTGTGTAATGAGTGTTCCTCTTCAGTTGACAGTATAATAGTTAACAAGGGGAAAGCTCACTGTTGATATTCTCAGGCTCTTCTCAAAGTCTTTACTTTAAGCCACTGGCAGATTCAGACAGAGATCTTCATGCAGTGGTTTATAGCACATTATCAAATAGGAATAGGAAATTCCTTGTTCAAATCCAGGTAGCAGAACAAAGATTATTCTGTTCGTCCCTTTTCTTTTGCTTGTTCTTCTCCTCCCTCCCCAAGTCAGGCATGCCAGATTGCTGTAAGGCAGCCCCATTCAAACCCTGAAGCTAAACAATACACTATTTGCTCTTGCTTTGTTTCATTGTAGCTAATTTAATATTCTGAAGAATGAAGCATACTGCCATAAGAGCATCAAGCAAGCAAAATGGGTTTGATATGTTCTACAAGAAGGAACACCTGCTGGAAAGACATGGGTTCGCAAGCAGGAAAAAGATTTACCCTTTTCTTCTTCTTCCACTTGGAAGAACGTTCTTTTTGGGTTTTTGTTTGGTTTTGATTTTGGTCTGCCTCCCGCCCTCTTCTGTATTTTTATTCCCCCATAGCTTTCTTGTCAATCATTGATGTATTTTCCCTGGTACTGGTCTGGATCAGATGATGTGTGCATGCCACTGCCAGTCTGATTCCACTGCATGAGGTTTATTTCCAAGCAGAAGAGAAGGAGCTGTACTTTCAGGGTGGGGTGTCAAGGGACCTATGTGAAAAGTGTGCTGCAAGGGTTATCTAGTTTGCTGTGACTTGCAGCCTTTTACTTTCAGCTCACCCTTATATAAGTAAGTCTTAGAAGTTTAAAGTGGAATGGTTTTATGCAAAACCAGTTAACTTTTTATTTCTTCTAAATCCTGTGTACAGACATGCAGATGGGGGAGAACAATGCTAGAGGACTTGGGATTTGACTTATTCTAGGCAATAACTGCTTGAAAATGAAAAGAAAATTCTAGGGGTTATCTGATTTTTTCTATGAACAGAAATTAGCTGGATGGTTAGTGTGTAAGCTTTAGACCTGAACAGATCTCTCTTGGGATATATTTAACTAAGCTTTTTCACCTGTTTGGTTTTTGTTGTTGATTTGTCAAGGTTTTTTTCCGCTGCCTTTCCAACGAATAGCAACAGTCTATCTACTCCACAGTGGTTAGTATAGCACAGAGCTTGATGCAGCCCTGGTTGAGGTCAAGCACTCCAATTCGAACCTCTCAAGGGCTTTCTCTATGTGTTGCCAGTGTACTGGTAAAAATGACTTTAAACTCTTGTCAGTGCAGTTACTGGTGCATGCATCACAGTCCTACTCAAATAAACCTGTCACAACACAGAGTCAGCAGCTAGAGAAGAGTACAAGGGCAGGCCTCTAGCTTTTCATTCGAGCATCACTAAACGTGCACAGAGTGCCCAATTATTTCAGCATTATTGAGCAAGCCTACAGGAGGACCCAAGCCTTGCTACATTAGATTTTCTTTAGTAATTTGCTCAAGTACCGCTGAGGACACTTAAAGGGCTTAAAACGGTGGCTGCAACCAGTTTCCTTTTCTGGATTGTTAATTCAGGTTTTCTCTTTCAAATTAACTTTCACTGCATGCTGTGCAGTAGCGCTGGGAGAACTGTTTAACACTAATTTTCTCAATTTTCAGCTTTTTTTTTCATTATATAACTGCTTTTACAGTTACATATGTTTTGATTAGATGTGTACATGGTGTGTTTCTACTAGAAAGAGAAAAGCATAATGCCTCTGTCAAAAAAATAAAAAATTCACCAAAATGAATTCATTTGCTTTCTTCTTTTTATTTTTTAAGTTTTGTTGTTGTTGTTTTCCAGTTCAGTCTGAGTTTTACCAAATATGTTGTGTCCAAACATCTGGACATTTTTAAGGCACCAGGCTGTTTGGATTGATCAGATGCATTGATTGATCTGATCAGTCACAGTTGATGTAGGTGATCAATTAGACAATCCCCAGCTCCCTGAACAAATTCAATATCTGTGTTTTGTTTTTCACAGCAGCAACAACTCCAGGCCCAGCACTTGTCACACGGACATGGTCTTCCCGTGCCGCTCACTCCGCACCCCTCTGGCTTGCAGCCTCCAGCCATCCCACCCATTGGCAGTAGTGCTGGTCTCCTGGCACTCTCCAGTGCACTGGGGGGGCAGTCCCACCTCCCAATTAAAGATGAGAAGAAGCACCATGATAATGATCACCAAAGAGGTAGGCCCTGCCAGAGGAGTGTGTGGCTTTGGTTTCCTTTTTTTTTTTTTAAATTCTCCCGTTTAAAGCAAGTGAAGGTGGGGGAGGGAGGAGCAATTTTCAGAAGATTTCCTAGCTAATTACTTCAGTGTTTATTATCGAGCAGTAGCCAGGAATTGTGTTTAAATGCTGGAAATACAGTTTTATAAATCTGGCTGTACAGCATTAATAATTAACTGTACGGAAAAGTTAACATCTGTGCAATTTATTATTTAACAGACATCAGGATTCTTTCTTCGGAGTATGATAAATGTATAAATTTGTGTAAACTAACTAGTATTTTTCTCTTTCTTTTTTTCTTCCCCTGCCACCATATCTCCCCCTCTTTATGCATGGGGGCTGCTCTGCATGCAGACAGAGACTCCATCAAGGTAGGATTCCGTTTCATAGGTGTAAAGCATAGCTCGACAGAGCTGCGTGAACACTGCATTTTTCTGAAATGTGGCACAGAGTGGTGGAAAAAGTCACAAACTGGAACTGGGTCGTGATGCTTGTGTTGATTGGCAGCACCCTGCATAGCCTGTGTATCCCATTTAGGCAAAGGCTGGTAGTGGGGCAGCTAGGATTGCAGGCAACATGCTGACCAGTGAGTTTACCAGAACAGCATTGAGGATGTTCTTGGGTGGAAGGAAAGGTCTGCCCAGGGTCTGTGTCCAAGTTTTTGAGACAGAAAGAATAAGCCAGTAGTCTTAAGTCATTTGGATGCTGTATATTGTAATTCTGATATTTCCTTATAATGCAGTTGAGGAAGGAGAGCTCTGTCGCTCACAGGGGAATGCAGGGTGCTGCCTGCTATCCTGTAGTTGGAGAGGAGTGAGCTGCCCTTCCCTCTGCCCTTCCCCTGATGAACGTGGTACTGAAGCTTGCACTGAGGATTCTGCCTTCCTTTTCCAATAATTAATTTTCAGGTTCTGAGTGACTCTGCAGCATACCTGTATCCTGTGTAAGGTGATGATAATAAGTAGATGTAATAACATACCTTGCAACTTGTATAATTTTGAGCATTCAGTAATAGATACAAGTATGATTCAGTGACATGTGATGCTTTTCCGTACTGATAGCCATCAGAGTCTCCCAGGGACTCCTGTGGTTTTAATGCTGCAGATGGAGAGATGTGTGTTAGTCCTGTCCTCTTGTTTGTGGGTCTGCTCTCCTAGTTTGCATGGTTTTCAGAAACACAAGGTCAAGCCTTATTAGGTGCTGCTGAGTGTGAAAAGAAAGATACATTTCTCTTATAAACGGCAAGACCTGTACCAACCTTATGGAGCACTTAGAAACAGTTTGTCAGCTTTCTAGTTGTGCTTTTTTTAGGAAGATATAATATATTCTTGAGGTTGGGGAAGTGATGGAAGAGATGTTCACAGCATGAGTCTAGTGTGCATTACACAAGATTAGCAGGATCTTGCCAGGCAGATATTACTAGTGTTCCCTTTATGGTGTTGGGAGAAGCATGGTTCTGGGCACAGGCTTCGCCCCCACTAGAGACCTGTCCATCCAGGGCTGACACAAAAGCTGACATCTTGGTTCTTTGGCAGCTACAGGTGGGGACGTGTCCCACAGCCTATCCCAGCACACCCATTCTGCCACTGGCACTCCTGACATGTCCCAGCCAAGCGCAACTGAGCCAATAGTTGTCAGTTTTGCTGTTACACACATGGCTCTGCATAACAACCAGGAGCTGACAGGAACTGTCAGTTTTCACCGTGAGCAGCAAAGGCACTGAAGCTGCCTATCTGCCGACCTAAGACAACAGCGTGTTGGATTTCACTTCAGCCTTTTTGTCATGAGGGCTGGAAACTGCTAATAATACTTAATGCGATGGGGCTGGAGTACACATTAATGACAATTTCCCTAGAAAACCCAGTCTTCATTGTGAACAGATGAGCTTAGTCCATTTTCCTTTTTCCTGCACTCAAACTAACAAATGCAAGTGGGATGCATAACTAACTGTGAGAGCACAAAACCATGTGGTTTCTTGAGTGAGTTTGCTTACCTATATAGTTGAAACCATGATGATTTCATTCAAGAAAGTGACTGAGGAGAATTGCTAATATATGCCATTCACTGTTTCTAAACAATATATGCTAGTCATGTTTTTGTATCATGTGAGGTGTTGGGGTGTTTATGCTGGCATGGATATTAGGGTGAGCATTTGTACTGAAAAGGCTGATTTTGTCTGAGATGGATTCAAAAGTGCTGTTACTCATACAGCTTCCAGAAGGAATGAAGGGCATCTACTTTGTGTAGTTTACTTTGAAATGATAAGTAGATGTTTGTCTTGCACAGTGCTCAGGTTGTGAATTGGCTTGTGTATCAGTATTATGGGGCTTACTGCCAGCTTTGCAAGGTGAAATAGTTTGCTAATTTCCTTAAATGTTTTCAGTGATGCCCAGAGTAGCAGTTAGTTGCTTGTTCAATCGATCCCTCCTCCCTTAAGTGGTTCCCGGTTAAGAGAGGCTTTTTATGATTGTCTGCTGTGTGACTTGAGACAGTTTTTGTCAGCCAGAACCAGCTGGAGTCTGTGTGCTTGTATGAAATAATTTATTCATGCAGGATAATGCTCCTTAACATTTAACAGGTGATGAACGTGACATAAATTTCCTTCTTCCTTTTTATTTTTCCCTTTCCTCTTCCAATGTGCAAACAGGCAGGCTCTGTTACTCTAAATAGTAAGTAATTTTTGGCCATCTGTCAAAAGGAAATTTCAATACAAATTTAAATTAATGATGCCTGAAATTTTTTATAGCTCCTCTAAAAGCCTCTAATGTGCAGAAAATTCTGAATCTGTTGGTAGTAATTAGTGTAGCATGTAATGAGGATATGGGCAATGTTATACAGCCCCAGTGTAACGTTTTGATATGGTAGCAAAATTTTGATTTATATAAGGTTGTGCCTGGGTTTAATTGTGAGAGACACTTTAAAGTGTTTTCTTGCTGATATAGATTATTAAGCAGGGTGGATTTTAAAATAGCTCATGAAGTGTAAATTTACGCTTTAGTGTGGAATTCAGATAACAAAGGTACAGTACCCATTTCTACAAAGAAAGGAATTTGGCTGAAATGACCCATTTCTTGCCACTATTTACAGAGCTTTGGATTTGCTGGGCAGTTTTCTTACTGAAACTTGCTGTCTCTATCTGCGCTGGTCCTGACTCTCCTCTTAGTTCAAGCCAGGGAAAAGGCAGTTTGCATCACTCTACCAGACATGACATGTTACGCCTGATCCTGCCCAGCACCTCCCCTCACTGAGTAGTTCACTGCTGAAACTGAGTAGTCACCTTCAGGTAATATAAGATTGTCCAGGAGCTGTTCCTAAATAATAGATCAGCATTGACACAGCAAGCTCTGTAGAGAAGGGCAGCTTTGGGAGCTCTTTGATTTCTTCTTGGATCCAGTCCTCCAAATTCTTTGCAAAGTTTGAGGTATGGGAAAATTCTAAACGCTGTAAACAGGGTCATGGGAGTGCTCTTTGTGCAGTGGCAAGGCTGTGGAGCGGACAAAAGGAAGGGAAGGGTGGCATGTGCCAGGGCTGTGCTCAAAGTGCAGCCCTGGCTTAAGGGCTCTGAGGGAATATAATGTGTTTAGACAGAAAGACAAACAGCTCTGCAGTTAACTGCACAGCTTTTTGTGGAGGACTTGGTGTGTGTCCCTTTCAAAGCCATTAAACTTATTTTTTTTTAAGAGGGGAAAGAAAGGGAAAGGATTATTATTTTAAGTGCATTCTTTCTTGCAAATTGCACTTGCACAAGTTTTTTTCCACCTCCTGTGAGGACTCTTGGTGCAGGAGGCATGTCCTTCTTTCCAGCCCTAGTATCATCTCTGGAACGAAGGTGGCAAAAGTTTCTCTGGTGCTTAACAAAATTCCTTTTCCAATACATTCCCTTTGGAGAAGCTATGGAAACATCTTGTGTAAAAGAAGCTTCACCTGACAAAAAGTAGTGTAGTGCTGGCACTCTCTTCCCATAGCTCTCAGTGCAGCAAATGGAATGAAGGAGCTCCCAGATACTGGCTGGGCTGTGCACCTGCCAGAGGCAGCATGGATGTCCCCAAGCAGATTGTTTAAGAACCTCAGAGTCTCCTGACGCGTGTGAATTCATGCGCAGGATCCATCATGTGTAACTTTTTATCACTTCTAATGTAGATCTCTTGTTCTTTATATGCCTGTTAAGCATTGCCTTTCTTTTGGGGTTGGTTGGTTTGTTTCTTTGGGTTGTTTTTTGGTTGTTAGGGTTTTTTTCTTTATCTGATTTTTAAATTATTTGGGGCAGAGACTATGCCTGTAGTAAGACTTGCCAAGGCGATGAAACCTTTTTTCATTTTGATCTGTTTCAGCAGTAGCAAGTGCCAATAATTGAAAATTGCAGTCTTGTGACAGGAATAAAAGACCTAGTTTGAGATTCTTCTGGGGGGGGAAAAAGAATTTTAGAAGAAAATATATGAAATAATGCATCAAATGGAGTTTTGGGGTGGATTTCTGCCCAACATACTGATGAATTGGGAAAAGTCTGTCAGGGCAAATTGAGGTGAATTTAGAAATAAAATTACTTTTGCCTTAATCTGTGTGAAAGCTAATAATTACACATGTGGGCGATACAGGGAAAGTGGATGGATGCGATTCACACATTACATTTACATTTGTGGTAGCAGGTGCTCCAGTGCTTCTCAAGCTGTTAGCCATTATTAAGTGTTTAGACCTCTTTTCATTTAGTTGTGAGTAGGCTGCTTACTCCTGAATCTGTGAGTAACCTGATGCTTGGAAGAGATGTGTGGATGCACTTCTGGAAAGAACAAAATACTTTAAAATAAAAATCCCCCAACATATAAGATTTCTGGATATTACCAAATGTAATTATGTTGCTGACTTTGTTCTTCTGCTGATAGAGGAACACCACATAAGCTGCTGTTATGTATTTTGTGGACTTTGCCCTCATTATCAGGTTTCTTTTAAATGGGACTTCTCTAGAGGTGTGAGTGTCCTGCCAAATGTCTCAGCATTCAGTGTTGTCTGGTCGGCTGTCTGTCTCTGCCCAGACACACGTAGGGTGGTTCTGGGGCCGCTCACAGTTCAAAGGACGAGTCTGGACTCTTCAGTTTTTCAGTCTTCAGATTGTTTATTATTTCTTATCTACAGAATTTTCTTTCTGCCCAGCCGAGGTCTGACCAGCAAGGCAGCCAAGGGCACTCTGACCACCCACGGGGCGGTCGTGTCTTTTTATACTAAAACCTACGTACATCATATTTACCTTTATTTCCCAATACCTTTCACCCATATTAGCAAGTGCACCTTCACCATAAACCAATCCCCAAGTGCCAACATCACAACAGAAAATGGATGACAAGAAGAAGAAAGAAGAAGGACAAGACACGCCCTGATCCCTCCATCTTGTCTCCATAACCCCCCTGTACCAAAACCCTAAAATCTATATCTCACCCTGTAGATACATCATTCCTGCACCATTCACTCCCAAGTGACTCTCGTGTCCTCAAACAGGTGTCACATCCCCAGAGGAGTCGAAATCAAGCCACCAGACATTCCTGGCAACATTCCAGGATTTCCGAGCCCCCCAAGGGTTCTCTCGGTAACTCTGGACATCCGGAGTGATGTGCTGAGTTCCCACAAGTGTCTATGAAACAAGCCAAAAAAATGTGGCTACCTGTTACAAACTTAAAGGAATTTGCAGAATTTATTTCCTGATCATTTTGTTATTTGGCCAATTAATCACCATTCAGCTAAAAAACACTTCACAGGCCAGATATTTCAGACTCACATGGATTCTGTTTCTACCTTTTGCTGTACAGAAATGAAGCTTTGCATGTATTTTGCTTTCTCTTATGATGAAGCAGTAGTTTTAAACAGAGCGGATTTGAACTACACTGCTCTGCAAGAGGTGTGGTTTTGGGGGTAGCATTAACAAATAATAATGAGTAACTTCTGTTGGCTTCTGATACAGTAATTTTTTCAGTATTAATTGATATCTGCCTCTGGGTGTGTAAACTGTGCCGAATGTAACAGGTGCCCTAATTCCAGAAAATGTGTTGTAATTGTTTGTTTGTGGAACAGATGAATAAATATCTGTGGGGCATAGCTGGTCCTCAGGTGGTGAACGTGAGTGGATTAATGATGTGATTGGGTGAGACATGCTTGTTTGTTGCAGTCTCGTCCAGTAACTGTCTGCTGAAGCAGAACAAATATTAATTAGCAAGGTCCTGTTTGTTGTCTCAGTCTATCTTATGGAGCTGATTTTTTGGCTCTGCTTTTTTTTCTTAATAACCTTTTAATGGCTAAACTTGTAGTGTGTCATTCAAGCTCTGTGGTTTTTAAAAGGAACATGAAACTAAACCTCAGGTGTGTATCTCCCTGCTGAGTTTTTTCTTCTTTTCTCCCCCCCACCCCAACTGAGTTTTAAATTTCTTTCATTCATGCAATATCACATCTTTAGTCTTTTTCAGGAGGTCATCTGGAAAGTTTAATTTAGTGTAGAGTACTCATATTCATATGAAAGTGACAGCATATACTCTGGCATCAAAGAATTAGCTGCTTATGGTAGTTTTGATGGCTCCACCTCTTTTACCCAATAGCTTTCTACCCACTTCTGTCTATTAATGGCACACTGTCCTCTTATCTTACATCTTTGTGCACGTTACCACAGGGTGATTTTTACTCAGGGGCGTCCCCACATTTGGTCAAATTCCCATAGTGCTTCCCACTGTCAAACTTTTGTATTGCCACTTGGTCATTTAGGGTAACTCAAATATTCTCTATCCAGATGCTCTCTTCGCCCAGAAGGCAAATACATACATGGGCTCTAATTTCTAACCTGAGCAGTCATGTCTAATTATTTCCATGGCAACAGACTGTGATGTTGATAACACAGGATTATGATTTCACATCATAGAGTAGGAAGAGGAAGTTTGCTGGAATGAGGAGGTGGGTGGAAAGGTCTCCAGTGCAAAGGCTTTGACAATATAATGGCTGGGGGAAGAGAAGTAAAGGGAGGAAATTAATTTGTTTATTCTATCTCTTCAAGTTTTTTCATTGTAAGCATGCAATTAAAATCATGCTTTACACACTGGATTTCATGTCTTACACTCGTTTACTCATGGTGGATGAATTGGAATGAGGAACACATTTGCAGGTCAAGTTACATAGACGTTTGTCAATGTAATGGGAGAAAAAACCAACATGTATCAATTTTTGTCAAAAGAGGGACTTATAGATTTCTGTTGGCTGTGATTTTTTCTTTTTTTGGTTTTGTTTTTTGGAGCATGTAACATTTTAATTTTGTCTTTAAAAAACCCTTAGGTCCAAAGTAACTTGAAACATCCCTTATTTTTACATGAATCAATGGACTCCTTGGGTATGCTAAGATTATCTGGTAAAGGGAGGGAAGGGAGTGCGCCTTCTGGATTCAGTGACATGTATGATATGCATGACATGCATTGCAAGTTTCTGTCATATGGGTAAAGTCACTGAATGCTAATAGTATATTTGTATGGGTCTTCTTATCTCTTTTCTGGGAAAGGAGCACATTCCTAGTCCAACATGATTGGCTTAGGGAAATGGGTAGTCTGACTGATATGCAAGTTGTTATGCAAGATTGTTGAGTGCAACATGAACTACAAAGTTTTAGCTGTGCTTTGAGGGAAAAAGCAATTAGACTGGCCAGCAGGAATTGGCCATTGAGGGAAGTTTGCAGGAAAATTGCACTGTTTCCTGCTTCTCTTTGGTACAGCTCTAATTGAGTTGAATAATTAATTAAATATCTAAAGCTCGATTAGCCTATTCTGCATAGCAATTTGAAAAGTTCTGTCTTTTCTTAAGCGACATTTGGCCTTTTGAAGAACAAAAAATTGGAAATGCTAATGTTTTTCATCCAACTAATGGAAGAAAATAAAAATGTCTCCATAGCAACAAAGCTTCTTTCTACATGGTTTCCTAAAATATGCCTGAACCAGAAGCAGATGCCTGATTTGAGAATCTCGCCTTCTTCAATGTAAACAAATAACTTATAGGCAGGTGTTGGAAATAATATGGAAATCCTATTAAAGAGCCCTGGGTTCCTGTCAGTCAGGAAGCCCCTGCCACAAAGGGGTTGGTTGTCTGAATAAAGGAGGCAGAGTAAATTCTCGTTAGGCTTTAGCTTTTCCCAGGAAATGATTGTCTCTGCATGCTCTTTCTCCTGCAAGTCTGAATGCAAGCCATTTCTTCTACTGATCCCTTCTGCCACCCTCGCTTTCTGCCTCTCTTCTCCTGCTGGATTAGCGCTTGATGTCAGTGGCGGCTGCTGCTGCTTGGGGTGTTGTGTCATTTGTGATTTTAACCCCTGTTCCCTCCTGCCCCTCCCATCTGCAGTGCGGCCTTGAGGGGCTGCAGAGAGGACAGCTCTGGGAGAGGTGAGAGGACAGCTAGGGGAGACACCTGACACTGGCCTGGAGTAAGGAGAGGAAGGGAAGTTCTCTATGTGAATTTATAAATTTTGGTAAAGGTTTTGGCATGGGTAGTTTGCCTGTGTCATGTATTGGGATTCCAAATAAAAGTGTGTTTTTTCTTGTGTCATGTGTCTAGAAAGTTGATGAAATGATCTTCATTCTTTTTAATCTTCTTTTGAAGTTACTGAGAAAACGTTCTTGCCATCACTTATCTGTGTCACACTTAGTCTAGTGTGACACTTTTGTTGCATTTGCACTTTCTGATGTCAGTTTTGTCCCCAGACACGGCTGTACTGAGGTCTGCCCTACAACAGCTTACCTGCCAGCCTACCTGCAGGCTGTGGGTGAAAACTTCAGTGCAGGGCAGGTGCTGAGGACATGCTTTCCAGGGTCTCTAGGCTGGAAACGGAGACGATGTGTTTGTCTCCTCACATCCTGTCTCTACATTCCTTGTCATTCCAGACATAGTGGCGCTCTTAATAACACTCAGAGGGTTAAATGTGGATAAATACAAAACAAGGCTTCTGAAAAGCCTGAAGATTATCATGCAGCATTTCTCGGACTATAGCCCCCGAGACGCACTTCATAAAGCCAATAAAGCGCGCGCTGGTGGTCTCCTGTTGCCCTGGCAACGGACCACAGGGCACCCTCTGTGTGAAATGCATGAACATCTGCGAATTAATCTTTTTTAGTTTGTTCTTTCCTTGGCACCAGTGGAGCTGTGCTGGCTGGTAGCAATAGGGCCAGAGCTGGAGGGTACCCCAGGGATGCCCCAAGCTCCTGGCAGAGGGGGTAGAGCCAGGTCCTTCCCCAGCAGTGCTTCCCACAATGAAGGGATTGAAGGAATTCAGCCTGATGTCGCTTTTTTTCTGGGATGCTGTTAATTTGCATTTGGGTGCACTGGGGGAAGAAATTAAAAAAGTATTTTTCCTAAGCTGAGGTATTGTTTGGCTTGTTGGACTAACATGAAAAAATAATCCAAGAGGAAAATTGAAGTCTTGTGTCCACACGACATTTTTACTGGACTTCACCGCTCACGTGCTTCACTGTCAGAAGGCTGTAGAAGAAACGGAACTTGAGGGGTAGAAAGTCTTGCAGAAACTGTAAAATGGAGACATGTAGCAAAAGTCAGCAATGTGGCAGCTGACCCAGCAAGAGGCTGGGTCCATGCTTAAGAGAAGCAAATCCTGGAGATGGTATTTTCCATTGCCTCCTGAAGGACTTATGGAGACCACTGGTGCAGGGCCTTCTGCCACCCTCACCCCTGCTGCGGTGTACCAGGGGTTCAGGTCTCACATCTAGTTCCAGAAGCTGTGCTGGCTGCTGGCTCTGACTGCTGGCTGCCAGCTCAGGGCTTGCCCCAACTTTCCACCAAGTCTTGGGGAGGACTGTAGTGGGAACACTGTGAATGTTGTATCATCAGCAATTGCTGGATGCAATCAGTGTTTTAATGAAGTATTGAAAGTGAAATGCCACTTAAATCTCCTAATTGCATTAAAAGGACAGCAGATTGCTCTGTATCACTTCTTTTTGATCTGCCAACTTAACAAAGAGTACCAAGGAGCTTTTAAGTGAGGCATAGCAGCCAGTCCAGTGATACTTGTTTGCGTACGAATATTAGTAGGCACAGCGACACCTCTGTTTTTCTGCCACTCAAGAGGCAGTGAATACAGCTGTGGGAATATTCTTAATGCATACTGATGAGTAAGTGGGGCAGAGGGGTAGGAGAAGGAAAAGATTCAACATGGGTTGTTCCTTTTTTCCATTAAATGGGTAAGCTGTCTATCACAGACTCACCATACAGAGAAGCTGGCATATTTCAAGCCACTATATTGTTTGAAAGAGGGCATAGAGTATTTTCTTTGCTATATTAATCTTGACACATCAAAATAAACTCTAACACTGGTTTTGCTGGCAGGGTCCTGCTTTGTCAGACTGGCATGTTCTGTGGAAGTGCAGTGCAGGAGTATGGAAAAAAGGCCAAGAGAGGTGTCTCCCAATTACAGCAACCCCCAGAAGGGTTTTCTGCAGTTGTGTGTGGTTTGTGTTTGGCACAGACCACACACAACATAAAACTCTTCAGATATTGCAGTGTATTTCTGAGTCCTTTTCTCTTTTTATTATATTAACAAAGTGGACTGACTGTATAGAAATCACTAGTTACATTGAGTTGAAAAGCCAGTGCTGACCTAAATAACATAAAGCTTTGCCTTGTGATCTTCCAATACCAGGCATTAGGAAATTGTTGTATCTGGCTTGTAGAAATTGTAGCTTGTACCTGTGTGTTTATATTTCTCCTTTCTCCCTGATATATTTGTTGAAGCCATATCTGTTGATGCTATACTTCTGTCTCACCTCTCCTTTTCTTTTAAAAATATCAAATTGCAATTTATTTTAGCCCTGGAAGAAATTAATGTTTTGCTTTTCTTCCCTGCTTTGAAAAAAGTTTTGTGCCATGACCTCCAACTACTATTTTGTAATGAGCCTTGCTGTCCAATACTGCAGCTTATGAGAAGAATTCAGTGTCTGAATAATTTAAAAATAATCTTTTTTAAATCAATTACAGTAAACCGTGTGAGGTTAGAGAAACCTTTTTCTGTCATTCCCTTGAAGTACAGTATTTTTCTGAGCCATGTCAGTATGTATAATTGACATGAGAGTAGCAGTGGGACCCCACCTTAAGCATAAAGGCATCTGTCAGTGATCAGTTTGTTGCCCTTAGAAAAGTAGTGTGTGCTCACCATCTAGCCTAAAAGCTCTATGTCACACTGCAGGAGTTTAAAAGCAGTAAAGTTATTTTCCAGACCTTTAGGATTCTGGTGTCCTTTACGAAGGTTTTCTGGTGAACAGCATTACATTCACCTATGGCAAAGGATGGGGGTGCCATTTTTCAATGCTTCTTCCTATTCTGCTGGATGAGGAACAGGAGACACCATCAAAAATTGTGATGTTATCTCTCTTTCCCATATTTTTTAGGGTATTCAGCATCAGACTGTTTCTAGTGTATCTAGCATCAGAGATTTTTCCCATTTAATCTGTGCAAGTCACAACTCTTTTGATACCAGGGGTTTTCTGTTGTACAGTACCTCTCTCTGCAGTACACTCTCTGTTGTGTCTTTGCTCTCTGTGAACCTTAAGCAATTTTACAAATTCTGCTAATGACAGTAACAGTCCTGCTAATACAAATAAACAAACTTTGGGTTGCAAATAGCAATAACCTGATTTTTAATAGTAAATCAAACAGAAGTTTCCCATGAAGTAGTGTAAGGCTATAGTGGGTACTAACAGCTGTGGTGATCACAGCCTGATGGAGCTGCTGCTATTTAGTAGACAAATGTTTCATGATTGTTTTGGACAGAAAGAGGAAGAAAACTTTATTTGATAGAAGAAGTCTCTCATGTTGACAACACACAACACCAGATTGCTACAGTGCAATCACTGCAAAGCCGCATGTTTTGCAAACAAAATATGTTGCAGATTCTAATTATAAAAACAAAAATATGTTCTTTAATTTGACATACAGAGAGAATTTCTCTTACTCTTTTTCTAAGTCTTAAAACTGCCAGGAATCCTCTCTGGAATACTAGTTACTCAGCATTCACAACTGTTACTGTAGATGTCAAAAATAAAATATTCATAAGTGTATTTGATATTGTATTCTGGCTTAAGGTATATATCCGTCCAACACTGCACTGTGATGTATATGTAAACTGGTCCTAGAAAAAACATTTATTCACATCCAGGTTGCTCTTGCCAGTAATGAGATTAAATCAAAACAAGTACTATTTGTTACCTAATTTGCCCATTTTCTTAACATTTGCTAAAAAGTTAAAAATAATATGTTAATATAATGGAGCAATTGTGAAAAAAGCCAGAAAAACCAGGGAAGCAGACATCTGAAGGTGGCTGTTTCCTGTACCTAAATGGCAATTAAAGTAAAATATATAATGTATAGCACTGGGTTCTATGCAGTAAGACTACTTTGTCCTGCTCTTTGAAACTGTAAACATGAACCTATGTGAAACCTCTGGAAGAAGGTGAGTGAGCATTTGGCTTGTGTCAAATGAACACAGGGGGCAGCGGAGGAAGAGAGATATATGGGAATAAATGCATGTTTCCTCTCTGCATCTACTTGACTAGCTACTGTGCTTATTTTTACCTACACTTTACATACTCTCTGGAGAGAACTCTTTTACAATTCTCATGAAAAAAAAGGAAGAAAAATTGTACACAACCTTGCTTATGCTGTATAGAGCTCAAGCAGCTAGTAAATTGATGCATGCCTAACACTTGTGTTAAAAGCTGCGTGTTCTTTATACCAGAAGCAATGTGTAAGAAGACATTAATCCTCTAAACACTAATGCTTTTCAAGATCACAGGTTACCATTGCCCTCTCTTACGTCAGAATGTGCCTTATGTTCCCTTTTCTCCTGTAGGACATCTGGTGGTTCCTTGGAAATATTTGAAGAGCCATCGTCTAGCAGTTTGAAGGGAAAGCCTTGAATAATTCACACAACAAATGATTAGGCAAGCACTTGTCTATCTAACTGAATTATTCTGCATGTTTGCTGAAGCAGTTAAGCAGCAGAACAGCATTTTCTTCTCTGGAGGCTTTACAGTGGTAGTATTGACCCACCTAGTTATTGGGTTTCAGCCTTTTGTTGACACTGTTGTAAATGAAAGCAGTCTGGACAGGCACTGAGCAGCTGGGCTGGATAATTGTGAAGGATTCATGCTTGTTGCTGTTACCCTCAGTGTTTGTAGTGGGTTGTTTGCTTTGACTTTTGTTGAACTGTTGACAAAAGCATTAGATACAAATGGGAACAAATAAAGTGGTGAGATGCCAGGAGGGCTTGGCAGAAATGGTGGTTTTCATTCCGACTTAAATGGCGAATGTCTTGTATGGATGGGTGAAGGAAGGTGTATTCAGGATTTTTGTGCCTTTCCCTCCCCTTTCCCTTTCTTTCCTTACTGCTAAATAGTTTTTGGCAATCAGGTGAATAAAAACAGAGCAGAGGCAATTTCACCATAGCCTTAACTCCTTGGCACTACGTTTTTGAAGCTCTCTCTGACTGTGGATGTCTGGCTGGGAAAATCCAGTTCCTGAAATGAAAGGATTAAGTATATAAAGGGAGGAGGAAAAAAAACCAGAGAGAAAAGGATGGGGGTGTAGAAGAGCTAGAGATGAGGAAAGAGAGGCTTAAATAGAACAGTATACACTAAGTAGTATAGCCAGCAAAATTGAAGTCATTTACTGGAACGCTTTTAATTTGGTTTAAACAAAATACTCTTTTGTATATTCAAATGGGGAGTAGCTCAGCTGTTGTGAAGCCAGAAAATTAATGGTATTTTTAGTGAAATAACAAACGCATGTCAACAACATAGCTGTGGATGATAATGTTGGCATTTTATTCATGAGGAATTATCAATGCAGGTTACTGGACAACATAGTGTGACTGGAATGATTGAGCACAGGGGGGAAGCGGCTGTCCTTCTGTGAGACGATTTCATTTTACATTTAGTCCTTCAGGAAGAGAAGAAGGAGACAGAAAGAAAGCATTTTAAAAAACATGCCTGATATACCTATCCTTGTGGTTTCTGGGTCCCAGCTACTAACCTTTTTAGCTCTGTTTGACTCATAGTTTTCTGGCTATCCTTCTTTTCAAGTCTGTCTTGAGGGATGGCAGAGAATAGATGCAGAAGAATAGCATCACATTAGGGTATCCTTGCTGAAAAGGTAGTTTTGGCCCTGGAGGAGCTGCAAAGTTTATTCTAGCCATCTCTGGCACTTGAGTTTTGCGCCTGGGTATTGTTTGCTTGGGACCCATAAGGCATCTAATGTGTTGTGAAATATGGTTATGCTGGCTGGTTGTGGAGGAAGTTAGCATATGATCTGGAAGGTCTTGCCACTTGGCAGGAGAGATGCTTTGTGTTTGTTATTTTGACTGTAGTTTTCTTGTAGTGATCAACTTCAGGGTGTTGTGCAGGTCAGCTGGAAAGTGGCAAGTCAAGTGCACAGGGGTGAGGACACCACTGCAGTGGAAGAAGAAGGCTCTGTTCAGTAGTGCTGTCTGAAGGCATACAAAGGTATTCCTTGCCTCTGCTGCAATATGTGCGCCTGCTGGTATATGAGGTAGCCACAGGGTTTTGGGGTACCAACGTTTGATATGCAGGTATTTTTTGTCTCCTGCCTTCATGGATCTTCACGTTGTCCTGAAATCAAATGCCATAGTAGCCAGGTAATCGTGGTATTTATGGACCCAATTTGAGTAATCATCTGTGAGTGTTTTCATCATTCCCCTTTGTTATGGTTGCCATATTTTTCCTGCTCTCATCATGATAAGAAAGGAAGCACAAAAAGAAATAAGGAAGAAATTGCCTTTTACTGCTGTCACTGCTAAAGTTTCTTGTAACATGCAGGATGTTTGTTGTGTGAAACCATGTTGATATCAGCAAGAAGTGTTTTGCCCAGATATTATATACTGTGAGATCAGGCCTGAATTTGTTTTTAATCCTATAAATATCAAAACAAAGAACAGAAATACCAAGCTTTTTCTAGCAAACCTACTAAGAGTGGTGTTATTGTAGATATCAGTTTGTGCATGATGAATCCCCAAATCTTTTCTCTTTGGGAAATACGCATAACAGCTCTAAAGGGAGCTAAAGGTATTATAATAGCAAATTTCAACTTTGATTGAAGGTAAAATGAGGACTTTTTGAAATGCAGGGACTTAAAGCCCAGTCAAAACAATTATATTCCATAATCATGTTTGAATAGCATTTGGGAAACAGAGTTTTGGATCACCTAAATTGTGTGAGAATTCACAAAAACTAACTTGTGAATGTTCTGTAGCATTGCCTTACTTTTTAGACAGACTTGGATAGTTCTGTGTTTTCATGTGAAATGCACTTTTCCCTGTACTTAGTTACACAGAGTTAGCTCGTTAGGGTAATCTCTTTTGCCTGCAGATCTATAAAAAGTTTTGCTTTACCTGGAGTTTCACAGAGCTTAGACCAGGAAGCAGGAAAGTGCTTCTGCAATGAATTTGGATTGAAGTAACAGAAGTTTTGAGTGAAGCAAGGAGGGAAAGAACTGGTATACTACATAGGTGGAGATTGAATTGGACTTACTCAAGTCACAAAGTGATTATGCATTGTGGGACAGTATTTTTTTGCACTGTCTGGTGTGAGATAATACACAACTGGAGTTCTAAGCTGGCCAGTTAGGAATAAGAGTGGATATGGGAAAAAACATTCAGTAATAGGAAATGCTAAAATAAGATAGAAGTAACAGTATAGCAGATAGATGAAACACTAAATCAGTGGTGCACATCCTCCAGCCACAGGTCTTTACTGGCAGCTTGCCATTAACCAGTGGGCTGCACTGTTTTGAATATAATTTATATTGGATTTTAATCAGAAAAGCACAGACAGTGTTTGTTTTTCATACTTACATAGTGCTTTAAGTGCAAACACTGCATAGCAAAAAGCCATAAAAGACACTGTATCTGGTGGGTTATAGTAAATGAAGTGATGATGGAAAGACTGGCTCTGCATTTCTGCAGAAATCAGGGAGGTTCATCTGACATCTGGCTGTCTTTGAGAAGGTCTTACGCATTCTGAAGTAGTGGCTTCTAGGTTCTCACAGTTTGGCTGATTAGTTTTACATACAATGCAGAAATGCTTCCTTTTTTACATTTCTCATGTCTGTGTCATACTGATTTATGCAAACTAAGAATTGGCTAAAAGTTTGTATGGTTTCTGGAGTTTAGTACAGGTACTCTGTTACAGCAATTGGATTGCTCCAATCTTTTAGTTGTGTTTTGATCCAAGGAATACTGATTATTCCTTCCTCATTTTTAAATTTTGGTCTAGCATATGTAAGAGATCCATTTTGGTGATACCGGAGTACCTCCAAATCTTCAATCCATGAATCCTCACAACAACCCTGTAAGGGAAAGAAGCACTCTCTAGACTTCCAATATTATCCTGCTTTTTGAGGCATGAAGAAGCTTAATTGACTTCATGTGATCAGACAAAAGAGCAGACTACTAAACCTACATTTCCAAAATACAAACAGTTTTACAACCTCCCCATTTTTAGTTTTTAGCTCAAGCACCACTGCTCTTGTGATCTAATTCTTTCTTTTGAAACCTCACAGTGGTTTTTAGTCCCATTCTTGGCAAGTACATGCATGCTTCTAGTTTGACCACTCAGTCCTTTTGAGCTACTTCCAGTTTCATTTAACTGTCTAATCTCTGCATGTTTTGGCAGAAGACAAGCTTTGGTTGAATTTTCATCCTTCCTTCAGGCTTGATTACATTGCTCGTGTGTTTCTGTGGCTCCTTTCACACCAGGTTGTTGGAGACAGGACTGAAAGGGACACTGGGCGTGTTTTCAGATGATACAAAACTGGGAGGAGCTGTTGACTCCCTCCAGGACAGGGAGAGGCCCTGCAGAGAGACCTCCACAAATCAGGGGTCTGGACAATCACCAACTACACGAAGTTCAGCAGGGGAAAGTGCTGGATTTTGCATCTGGGATGGGGCAACCCCGGATATATGGACAGACTGGGAATGAGGTGCTGTAAGCAGTGCCATGGAAAGGGACCTGGGGGTCCTGGCAAGTTGAACATGGGTCAGCAGTGCCCTGGCAGCCAGGAGGGCCAACCCTGTCCTGGGGTGCATCAGGCACAGCATCACAGCTGGGCAAGGGAGGGGATTGTCCTGCTCTGCTCTGAGCTGGGACAGCCTCACCTCCAGTGCTGGGGGCTGGTTTGGGTGTTACAATATAAGAAAGACATTAAACTGTTAGCATTTAAAGGAGGCCAGTGAGGATGGTGAAGGACCTTTAAGGGGAAGCTGTAAGAAGAGCAGCTGAGGTCACTTGGTCTGTTCAGCCTGGAGAACAGGAGACTGAGGGGAGCCCTCATCACAGTTACAACTTCCTTGTGAGAGGGAGAGGAAGAGGAAGAGCAGGCTCTGAGCTCTTTTCTGTGGTGACCAGTGACAGGACTTGAGGGAATGGCCTGAAGCTGTGTCAGGGGAGGTTTATGTTGGCTGGTTTTGAAAAAGTTCTTCTCGCAGTGGGTGGTTGGGCACTGGAACAGCTCCCCATGGAAATAGTCACAGCATCAAGCCCGACAGAGTTCAAGAAGCATTTAGACAGTGCTCTCAGGCACACAGTGTGACCCTTGGGGATGGTGCTGTGCAGGGCCAGGAGTTGGACCTGATGATCCTTGTAAATACCTTCCAACTCAGCTTATTCTGTGATTCTGTGATACATAGCCAAATCAGCAGAAGCCACAGCACTGTTGGGAGGGTCCTGGCAAGGGGAGTTTGTGTTCGGTTGTGTTGCTCACCCTGGGCTAACCAGCTGTCACACAGCATATATACACTGTGCAACAAAGCACAGTGCCAAAGTCCCGGGGTTAATGTTAGCCCTTCATAGGACCATGCCACCCACCAGCAGCAGTGACTCCAGACATCCCAGTGCTGTGCCTGAACTCTTCCTCATTGTGTTAGTTCCAGCCCAGGGCCACACAGGGGACGCTCTACCACTTTTTGTGCATGGAGCAAGATTATTCAGCTGCAGATTTTGGGCATAGTGCTTTACTGACTGTTAGCAAGGTGTCCAGCCACGGCTGCTGCACAGCTAGAAGACTCTTCCAGACTTCCTGCAAGGCTGGTGCATGGGAGCAGCCCTAGAGGTGGATGTGGGAATGTGATTTTTGTAAGGAGTGAAAGTGCCCAGTGGGGAGAGCATGCAGGAGGGGAAGAAGGATTTCCATCTGTGAACTGGAGCTTTGGAT
The DNA here is from genome assembly GCF_023055355.1 of Agelaius tricolor. Classification (NCBI taxonomy): domain Eukaryota; kingdom Metazoa; phylum Chordata; class Aves; order Passeriformes; family Icteridae; genus Agelaius; species Agelaius tricolor. The sequence goes on along the minus strand of NW_027269264.1, from coordinate 23,066,081 downwards.
ACAGTTGTGTTTGCTGTGAAAGAGTTTGTTACATTTTCTTTCTGTAAGGGCTCCATCTGGTGCTTTAGGTGTCTTTAAATGAAAATTTGCATTTACTGTCAGGACTTAAGGCTATGCACAGTGAGCATTCTGATGGTATTATCTGTCACAACAAATAATGAAAGCTTGTCTTGCACTTGAACCCTGTAATATAAAAAGGGGCAAGGAAAGGCAGTGAAATAAAGGGGGACAGACTGGACAGGTTCAGAATCTGTCCCTATGTTAGCAGGAAACAGCAGTGAAGACCTGCTTTAAAATTCAAGGTTTTCTATCTTAAAACAGGACTTAGCTCATTACTGAGAATATGCAAGGTAGCAGTGCAAGGAAACTCAAGCAGCCCAGATGCTGGTCAGTAAACAGTGGTGTGACTTCAGCTCAGCGTCTTAAGTTCTGGCTAAAGACATGCTGGCAGTGCTCTGTGTACACAACATAAAGCCCCACTCACTCTTCAAATTTGAAGATAATGTGTGCAGAGATCATCATTGTATTCAAGCCTTGCATTAGGAAACACTTTGCTAGCTATTCTGACTACTGCCTTAAAAAGGAACAATTTTGGCAAGCTGTTATGGAGAAGAAATGCACTGACAAACAGCTGTAATTTGAGATTAAATAACTTCCCAACAGAGAAGCCCATTTTATAAGTCATTCTGTGCATTCATCCCAGCTCTCTTTTAGCCTTCTCACCTGGATCAGTGTTTACAACTAAATTCATTCTTGACTGTGCGTAAGATCAGGCTGCCTATTTAGGCGTCCTTTAAAGTGTGGGTTGGTTTTTGCTGTACTCCAAAGCAAGTAAAAAAATGCTTGTCTGCACTGTTTCACCCAGTCAATGGGTGACTAGAGGAAATTATATGTGTTGAAGGAGCCTGTGAAGGCTTTCCCTTAACCCTGTAATTCCAGCTTTTATAGTGCTTCTTGGGCCTTTGATCTCCACACTCTTAATTGGCTCACAGGGAGATTATTTACAGTCAACAAGAAAAGTACCTTGAACTTGTCATTTTAATAAACTTGTTACTTGCCAGCTTCTCTAGAGGCATCCCACATGGAAATAAACATCTTTCATTTTGTTTTATAAGTAAGTTTTTAAAATGGTTTCCTGGAACCTTGATGAAATATCAGGTCTTTGCAGATCTAAATCCACACTGTAGGTATTGCTTGGAAACATGCTTGGTGTTCTTTAACATGTACTTAATGCTAGATTAGACAACATAAGACTTTTTTTTAGTCCCCTGTTTCCACCAGCTTATTTCTAAACTATTTAAAATAAAGAGCCTGAGCATGTGTGGTATTTAAAAAACCTTTCACATGAGGTTTTTAAAACAGATCAATTTCAGCATTAGAGTGTTAATAATTCAGCAAAGGAAAATTCAATTCAGGATTGTGTTGCTGTAATAATAATGTATTATATCTGTCTTGAAAATTATTATAACAGTAGAGTTGAACCTAGTGAATTACATAATTCAGGACCATTTGGCAGAATGCTGTTTTAGGGATATTACTGTAGTCTTCCCTTAAAAGCAAGTGAAAAGATGAATCGTATTATGAAATACTTAAATGAGACAAGAGTTTTCAGAAATTACCTAAAAAAACTAATTTGAATAGAATAGAAGGTCATGTGCGTGCATGCCAAGTTAATCATATTTAACTACTTGGCAGAGTGAAGGGGGAGTACAAGAGGGAGATTTTTGCTTTTCTTTTTCTCTAACCTAAATTAAAAATGTATTGGCTACTCATTGCTAACATCAAAACATTTCCAGCTAGCCTGAAGTCAGTATTTGATTGTGCTTTTAACATTTAAAACATTAACAGTGTGACCTATCTAATATAAATAATGGAAGGCCCAGAGAAGTAAAAGCTACTGCTGCTTCTCTTGGCAAAGCTCTACGATGTTCAGGAGTTGTAGTGCATCTAAAAATCTGGCAGAAAGGACCATGTGTTTTATTTTTTCAGTTCTTCAAAAGTAGGTGTTTTACTTATGATGTGCTATTATATACTGATGTAACTGCTTTAAGGCTGACTGCAGAATCTGTGTTCCCACCACTCCTCCATCCATTCCATTTAGCAGAGTCCTGATTTGAAGAATTAAACTTGGGACTATTATTTTTACAGCAGGCTGAGGTCCATATTCAGAGTAGTGCACAGTAAGCATCTAAAGTTCAGCACATATGTACATTCCACTGGTTTCTTTTTCTGCTTTGTGACTTCCCTAAGATCAAAGTGTGTGTCTCAAACCTGGCATCTGCTCAAGTGCTTTCCTGAACAGGAAATGGGATAATTTCCCGAACAAGGGTTTTAGGAACACAAGTAAGTGAGGGTAGATGAAGTGAGGCAGATATAATGGGCTAGGATATTATTTGGGCAGAGAGGAGAATAGTAGTGCTCAAAGATTTTTTTATGGAAGATATTTTTAAGAGATGGTTAAGAAAATGTTTTGTTTCAGAATCAGCATGACCTGGAATCTGCAAGCATTTAATAGCACCCAGTTATGTTTTATTCACCCACCCAGTTAATAGTTTGGTTGGGTAATGAAATTCTGTTTTCAGTGGACACTTACCAGTGTCTGTGGCTTCCTAAACCATGTAAAAACAGGTAAAAAACAGAAAATAAATCAAGTTATATAAATAAATTTTTAGGTAAAAAAACAGAAAATAAATCAAGTCTTCAGAAGCCACACAAAATCTAATGGAGAAGAGAGAAAACCAAATTGCTAGTCTCTTGCTTAATATTGGAGAAAAACATTTGAATATGTTTCTGCTAACAGAAGCAGTCAAGATGTAGAGTGAGTGTTTCTATTGAATTTTAGGGGGCTTTTTGTAATCATGTTTGCATTTTGAAGTCTACTTCTTTTACCATCACTTTTCTACTGATCAAGTCAAGAACAAATAGGATTAAGAATAGGGATAAGGGAGATAACTAGTCAGAACATGTAGAAAGAGATGATCAGTTCTATTTGTGAATTATTCAGTTAAAACAATAATTTGCTTTGTCTTCTTATCATCTCCTAGGTCATCTCTGCAGCAGAACAACTATAAAATCCTTTAGAGACAAACAAGCAGAAGGGAAGAAAATGAAAGTGTTTTTCCCTGGAGCATTGGTAGATATGGATAGATTGGAAGGGAGCAAAAATGTGAAAACTCAAAACTGATGCCTTTGTCATGAATATAGCCTTTATTAGATATAATCAAAACTGAAAATATAGGATACTGGGGCACAGTACCTGATGGAGGGAAGCTAAATTGAGTGTCTTGTGGGACTGTCTTCAGATGTGATCTCTGTGGTTTTAAAGCAACCAAAAAAAAAAAAAAAAAGGCTCATTAGTAGTAGGTTAGATCCTTCTGGTCCAAATGGAGAACAGATAGGGAGTGTAAGTCCCAGGAGAAAGTTAGGACCTGTCACATGAAAACTGAATCCACTAAAATATCCCTGGAGAAGGCAACACTTAAAGCCTGATCATTTTGCTGCTTGAACATGGAAAATCTAGGGGGTGTAGATGTGTGTATTTTTTACCTCCTAACTTTGGTTCCCAGTACTGAAGGGATTTTTATAACCCTTGTGCCTTGAGACGCTGCAGGAAAGTGTTTGTGTTCAGCTTGGCTCTGTGCCTTACAGTCCATTTTAATCACTTTGCAAAGTGGAAGGATAACAGTTCTACCATGGTGCTTGGTCTGAAAAGAGGACTTTGAGTGAAATCCAGTTATTCTTCAGAGGGATTTCCTGGTTCTTGCAGGAACAGACTGTAAAGCATACTGACACAAGCCTTTAATGGTTATCATAAAACATTCCCTCTGTAGTGTTTTTTAGAATTCTGACAACTAACCAGGTATCCTTGTGTATTCTGTTTGAATGCAGTTGCTGTGAAAACATAATTAGTGTGGATATTCTGGACATATATTGGATATTGGGAATTTTTATGCATGTCCGTCATTGGCTTTTGAAAACAGTAATGGAGTGTTGCTGTTTTTCCTTGCCTCATGGCATGTCAGTGACTCAAAGCCTGTAATACAGGCTGGTAGCTATTCTTATCTCTCTCTTTCATGATGTTGAGCCCACAATTAAATGGCTGTATTGAATGCTTCAGCCAGTTGAGCTTTTTCTCGCAGTCTGTGATCGCATGCTTTCCCTTGCTTTTTCTCCCTAGTTAACTGCCCATAGTCTCTATTCTTTGTGTTTCTGTTTTGTTAGAACTGTTCAAATTGTTTCAGGTCTCTGATAAAGGAAATAGCATAAAAGTTCAGTAACTAGAACCCCAAATAAATATTTGAGGGGAGGAGGACTATTGTTTCACATTTCCTTGGCACTGCTCAGTTTCTCAGGTTTTCAAAGATATTTACCCTGAATTTCTGTAACTTGATGGCCTTTGACCCTTCCCTTTAAGTAACTCTGATTTTGGCTAAAGTAACATTTAGAGGCTTGACCAATATGCAGGTGTGTCCTGGATTTTCACATTTTCTTGAATGCCAGCAGGACATTTTTCTCTGGTAGCATCCTCGGGCTTGTGATGGTGGAACACTTCTTTCTGGAATTATTAGGGTTGATATTCCTTTGCAGCCTGCATATGTCCTGGGGCTCACCTACTCTATTGTCTGTAGCAGTTGCAATTTGTGTCTTAACACCTTCTTACAAATCTTTTCACTCTATCCAAATTACCTACTCTGCTATGTTCTGAAGCATGTATTCTTATTTTAGGGTTTGGTCAAGGGATGAGATAGAAACACAGAGTAGTGAATGCAGAGAATGGATCCAGTGAATTCCTCTATAGATTGGGTGGGGGAGGATGTTTGACAGTGCCCAGGTTGTCTTACTGTCAATTAAATTCAATGTTAACGAGTAGCAAAATGTGGGTGAGAACAGACTTCCTAGTAAATGTAATATTGTGAACTTTGAGGCTTCTGTAAACCTAGCAGAAATGTTTAACTCTTTTTCCTGCCATCTGTTTCTTTCTCTTTTGTTCCCTGTTGAAGCCAGGTCCTGTGTTCAAACTGTTCTTCCTTACCAAAGGGTGCTTGCTACTCTCGGCGCATTTGATTTCACTATCTTCATATGCCTGTGCTAGGATGTACTTTAACCTGAACCTAGCCCTCCTTTTTTCACTTTCATCTGTGTTCTTCTGCTGCTCCACTGCTTGTCCTAAAGCTACAGTAGTTCTCCCCATCCTCTGACCCTCGCAGTGTCAAGTAGTGCTCAGGCCTTATGTGTGTTATGTCCTTCAGCCAGTGATTAGTGGAGAAGCTGTATTTTAAAGGATTTATTGCAAAAATCCATCTGCAAAAGACTAGCCAGCAGACCTGGCCATTGCTTTAAACATCTACTTTTCATGTCACCAATATGAACCTGTACACCAGGAGGGGCCAGAGAATCATCATCCCATGCTGATAGGATTATACATCAAAATTGCTAGGTACCTTCAGCTGTTGTTGTGTGTCCCTCTCAGCTTTTCCAGCAAATTGATAAGTATATATTGAAATACAACTGGAATTTATGTGTGCAACTGCAGTAGTTTATTGCTTCGTTTTATTACCCATTTCATAGCATCTAGACTTTGATTCTTTTAATTAGCACAGATTAAATACTTCAGTGGTACCACCAATGGCAAGCAGATCACGAGTGTCAACAGTTATGTGGGTGTTTTTTATGAAGTTATACACACATATACATAATAAACACGCATATCTGTACTTCTCTTGACGTAACACTTATGAGAACACTTAGATTTTGAAGACTGCTGACCCTACATATTCTCTTTATTCTGGACTTTTTTATGGTCTTCCCATCGCTCTTGCAGGCAGCACTGCACATCTAGACTTTGATGTTTTTTTTATGGCACTCTTATCCTCTAATTAACTTCATTAATTTTGCAATTAGTGAAGTTAATTAGTGGTTAAAAATGCTATATAAAACTTCAAAGTTTGCATTTTAATCATAGTTTGTATTAAAAATAATTATCACACGCTTGATTACACAACTTGATGCAGTTAGCTCAGACCAGGTCATGTGATATTAAAACCAGCTTTGTTCTATATCTTTCCTAGCCAGTTAGTTGCATTTTTCCCTGACAGTTTCTGAGGCTTTTTCTGGTATCTGAAAATGCAGCCATAGGGAAAAGGCAGTGACTACGACCAAAAAAAAAATTGCTCATGGTATGGCTTAGTGGAAGTTAGGTTTTAGTTTGGGCAAGCAGAGAAACAAGCTGGAAAAGGGGGACATGAAAATATTAAAGAAGTCCACCATGACCAGTGAGTATACATGTGGGACCAACACTTGCCTACCAGCCTCCTCTGATGAACCGTTTTGGTAGTGCTGTGGTCCAGGCTGTACTGCCTGACTGTGTCAGCCTGATCATAGCCCGCTACGGAAACCTTAAGGTAAGGGCATGATAAAGAAAATCTGCTTGCCCAAGGGCTGCAAACAGTGTGTGTTGAAAAATTAAAGCAGAGAGGACAAAATCCATGTCCATACATGCAGATAGTGGGATGTAGTAATAATAATAGTAACAATAGTAATAATAATGATAACAATGCCAGCAACAAACAGGCTTTGTAAGTGTGGGTGACTTCAGAAGGCAGAGTTGCTATGCAAATGCTCCATTATGGTATCTGTAGATCAACCACAGCATTTCATGCCATCTTCCTGAGTTTAATCAAAGTAATGCTGTGCATATAGATGTCTGTAAATGAAATAGTTTTTTCAACAGTTATGTGGGTGTTACCTTAGAGCCCTTAGGCTTGCTTTGTGGGAGCCCTTGGCTGCAGTTTCCTCCCTGAGCACGTGGTCTCTGGGCTGTATTTGCACTGCCTCTTTTTCTTGTGCCCTGACATCTCACCTATCTGGTGGGATCTCTCCCTTAGCGTGTCAGAAGTCTTAACCCTAATTTCTTACTTTCTTTTTCCTTTCTTTTTTTTTTTTTTTCACCTCTGATATAAGCTTACAGTATTAGGCAGCTTAGCACTCCAAGCCCAAACCTAGGACAGTGCCTGAATCCAAGTTTCAGTGCTCATGCTTCCATCTATAACAAATTGGCATCAGCCAACACAAAGCAGCATTACTGCCTGGTCATTCCACTGTGATGCATATTGTATCCATTTACAGTTTCTTTTATACTTTCAACAGTCTTTATAACAGCAATAATGTCATTCAGATAATTATACTGTAATTGACCTTAGCGTTGAGCATCCTTGGCTTTTACTGCAGTTTGCTTAATACTTCAGTATGGTCAATTATCTTGTAATTCCCACTTTGTTGAGAATTATTGTTTTAATTAATCCACTCCAAATACATCATTTTGGCATAGTAGTAAGGGTGCACTGGGGAATGGTCATACTCGTGAATGCTTTAAAGAGTCACCAGCTTTAACATGTAGGAAGGCTTTTCATCTTGTCATCTCTAGTCATTACTTTTAAGACTGATTTCATTTAATTATCACTTAGTGTGCTCAGGCCAGGTCTTATCTGGAGAAGTCAGCATATGGGGAGTTGGGGCTTGCAGCTGGATGGCTGTACAGTTTGATTTATGATTTCCACACTGATTTCTGCCACATTACAGTGTGAGCTGCATATGTTGATAAATTCCACTAAAAGATGGCAGAAAAACAGTGATTTTTTTTTCCCACCCCTAGCAATTTGAATTATTAATTATCCCAAACAGACATTGAGTATGCTGGTAAGAATTTTATGGCTGCATAGGAAGCTTGCATGGCTCTCTGGATACTGGTTTAATTTGCACCTGTATGGCACTGATACTCCAGCAGCAGCGTCCTGATGGTGTTGGAGAGAAAACAGTGTGATCCTTCTAGTGGGAGACCATTTCAGTTAGCACTGTGCTTAGCACTGCCCAAAACAGAGACTGAATCATAGCATGCTATGCTCCATAGCCTAGTGCAAAAAATACTGTGGGTCCAGTACTAGAAAGACACTGTTCCGCTTCTTAAGTAAATTATGTGAACATGGCAATGTGCTCAGCCTATCTATAAATGTGTATGTTCATTGGTTTTTTGTCAGCATTTTGTGATGTATTTACCATGAATAAAAATGTTCTACCGAAGCAGAAAGTGAAAAACTGGTATGTTTTGCTCAAACACAAACTAAGTGTAACCTACTTTCACCAAAGAGTATTTTTTCCTATGTCTGATATAATTATTGCATGTGAGCAAACTCAGCATTGTTTAATAGGAAAATGCTACTCTTCTAGTAGATTAATGCATTTTATTGAAGAAAACAGCACTGTAAAAAGACTTCATTTCTCTATAAATTTTAATAGTTACTAAAACAAGGCCTCTGGCCCATTAAGTTACAGCCTGCCAAGTCATAGTGCTGAATCACTTAATTTCTGTAAGTAACTATCTGTTCCACCTTCTTAAAGGCAGCTGTTAGGAGAGCACTGATGTTTTAATCATGGAACAGGGGAGGGTCTATCAGCTGAACAGTATGTTTGATGGGGTTTTCTTTTACCATCTGCAAATATAAGGACCTCTCTTGGAGTTTGTGGGCTGGCACACTCAGGAACCAAGGTGTGGGTGTGTACAGGATTATTTGCAGGAATCTAATGTCAGTGGAAACCCTGAGGACATTGTTACGTCCCAGTATTTCTCAAGGAAGGTTGGTCCTTATCAGTGCTTATAGACTGAAAAGCTGTTACAAACAATAGAGGGAACTCAGTATGATTAATACTGTTGTCTCTCTCACAGTGAACATAGTAGGCATTAGGTCCATAGGAAGATCTAGACCATAGCTCTTTTGTCTATGTATGTGACATATCTTTATTACTTAACATAAGACATAAACTTAGATCCGTCAGCAAAAGTAGATCCCATGAAGATGCTGATCTTAATGTGGCAGGTGCATTTCATGTTGAAGGGAAAAGAAGGCAGTACTGCAGGGGTATTGGTGCAAGGTGAGGGGTGGGACAGTTAAAAGTGGGGGTGGTTAGATTTGGTCTGTAGTAATTGACTCATGAGGCAAAATAATTTCACTCCTAGTACACTTGCCTAATTTCAGATTGGTAAAGGAGGTCAGTAGGTGAGTTATCTCTGTTTTTTCTGCTAATGTCAGGTAAGAATACTGCAGGAGGATCCTTTCATATTGGTATAAGGTCAGATCCATCAAGCAATAAAACCATTAAGCAGTGTGCATTGCCGCAATGCCCAATGTGGTGCTCATCCTTTAATGTGCTAGTGATAATTAGCTACTTTATCTTTCTAGTAGGGACCTTCAATTTATTACTTTATTAAGTAGTGAAATCAAAGATTAAAATGGTATCTATAGCACATAGCTAACCAGATTGTGAAAAATGGAACTGTATGGTTTCAGATTTATGAAAATAAATATTTCTATTTAAATAAGTGCAGTAGTTTAATTCTTTAGACACCACTTTAATTTGTGGTTTATTGGTGATTATTTTTCTTCGTTTTAAAGCAAATTGCTTTCTGTAGGGTGAAGTTGAGAAATAATGAATTGAATTCACATTACAAGCTACTGCCTTCCAAATTCTAAATGAATATAAATGTAATAGGATCTTAGTATAAAAATCTTTTGCAAAAGGTTATGCTATATCATTGCAGGCACAAATACATTTTTCAAGTCATCAGTTCATTTAATGTTGTGTTTCTACTTGGCCTTTATTTTAAGGGCTTCTGTACCCTGGCAGTGCTGTCTCCAAATGTCTTAACATGTGTTGTCACTTCAGAGCAAAAAATAACTTTGTTAGTTTGCATTATTTGCTATAATTGTTGATTAATGATCTGCTTTAAAACTAAATTAGTATTTTAAGATGTATTTGCACAGTATGTGAAAGGCACAGGCTGTGCCTTCGACACTACCTTTGTTCTAAAATTTTTCTTTCCACTCACTGTTCTTAGAGGGTAATTAACAATTACCAGTCCAAAATATGGAAAATTTTTGCAAATTCTACCACTCATTAATCTGAGCTGCTGTTCTTAAGAACTGTAAATTTCAGCAAAATAGAGAGGAGGACCTGTAACATTCTCTTATGTGACTTGGACAATAACTACAGTTTAATTTCTGTGTTTAAGTTTTCCTAGTCCTTACCAGAAGCTTGTGATATAATAAGGAAAAGAAGAAACTCTATAATAGTGATGGAACAGAAGTTACTCAGTGTAAATGCTAATTTCTTGGTTTGTATTTGTGTTAAATAGCTGCACTGAAAACCCCAAAACCAAATTGCTATGTAGTACAGTTTTATGTGGAAAAACAGCTGTCTGTCATGCATGGAGGAAAAAACCCCAAACAAGTGTTTCTGGATGAATGGGAGGATCTAAAATCCATCAGTCAGGACTTCTTTGGTTCTTCCTTCCCACCCCAGTAAAAAGGAGGACAGAGATGGAAACAGTCAGCAGGATTTCAACTGACAATTATTTTCATCTCCATTGCTGTCATTCCCAATTCTGCAAAAAGCCTGAACACATCCTTACTTATGTACGTTCAACCACTGACTTCAGAGTGAGATAAAGTTTAGTGCATGCTTAAATGCTTTCTTGAACTAGGGCCAAAACTGCTGCTGCTACTAAAATCAGTCCCAGTGGGAACATTGCATCTTTCATTGCTGCTTTTTTTGTATACGAAGATACAGACTCCACAAAGCCTTGGAAATATGGTAGAATTTGATAAATGTCGCCTGCCTTGTTTAACAGAGTAGAGTGGAGTTGTTGGATGATAGTGCATAAAGTACACATTATCTTCCTTTCCCTCCTGTCCATATGTGTGCTCTTTAGCAATCATTACTAGGTGAGCACTGTCAAATAGCAAGAGAATCACTGAGCCAGTCTGTGTTTTGTTTCTGTCTGCTGCAGGCATAGCCTGTAGTTGTAAAAGGCAGCAAAATAAAATGAGTTAAGGGGTTTCCTCCTGTTCTTGCCCTCTCCAAAACTGCTCAGAAGCTTGTGTCTTTCTTTGGTAGAAATCTTCATTCAAATGTTTGCTGAAGTGTGACTTGCCTTGAGCCTCTTTGTTATTTTTGATTTACACAGGCAAACACACACACATGTGCAAACACACACCCCTCTTCTGAGACTATTGACTTAACCCTGTGTATTTGTAGAGGAAACAAACCAAAAACAAGACCAGTGCACAGTATTCATAAAATTCATCCCATTGGCAGTGCAGATAGCCACTGTGATCTGTCAGTTGATCACCTGTTTCTGTCTCCTGCAATACATAGTGCAGTTTTTGATACGAGACACTCGCTGGGTAGCTGTCACTGGTTCAAACCCAACATGCTGTCTGTGAGAACAGCTCCAGATCATACTATCAGCATAAGATGTATTGAGGGGTGGTGACAAATGAACCACTGTTGTGAATGAGGGCCTGATGATCCTTTCTTCTCTTTTTGGACTACAGAGCTCTTCTGTATCTCCCTCAGCCAGTTTCAGAACAGCAGAAAAGCACAGAAATTCAACAGATTATTCTTCAGATAGTAAAAAACAGAAAACAGAAGAGAAGGAAATAGCAGCTCGTTATGTGAGTAGATTGTCTACATTGTGCATTGTTGAACTTCGGTGTTCCTCTGTAGTTTCACCTGGTTTCTGCTGCATAACTAATTTTAAAAAGAGGGTCAAATTTTAACTGGTTTTTGCTGCCTACCTCTAGTGTCTCTGCTGGATTAAACATTTTGGCGCATATGATTGATACTGTTTTTAACCATATAAATACAAAGCACCTGGAAGTTGCGTGACAATAGTGCTGAGCTTTTGTTAGGCTGGGACTTGTTAATGAAGTCTATCTTGACTCCATTTTATAGTGCAGTGCCACTTTGGATGAAGATTTTCATCCCATGTCCTTCTCCACCAATTTGAAAACTGGCATGATTGCTGTAGTTGTGGCAGCCTGCTAAGCAGAAGCCCTGCAGATGACTTAAAGATGTTAATTGTATTACCACATAAAGTGAATGGTACACTGCAGATTTGTGAGCAGATTTCCTTTGTTTTTATAGTTATTAAGAGACACTGGGATATGAAATAAATTTTTTTAACACGTTGTGATTTGTCATTGCAGGACAGCGATGGTGAAAAGAGCGATGACAACTTAGTAGTTGACGTTTCCAATGAGGTATACACAATGGTGTTTTTTCAGCCTTAGAGAAATGGTGGTGGGGGTATCTTCAGTGGTTTCTGTGCATATTGGTTTTATGAATAGGATTATGGCATTTGAACTTGAAATGCCTGACAGCATCCAGTTGTATCTGCTTTCTTTAGAATACAAATCAGATCTGAAGCATTTACTTCTACAGAGTTTTAAGTACTTCTACAAAGCTTGTAAGAGTGTCTGTCTTTTTTTTCACTTTGGCCATGACTTCACATGTAAACCTTATCAGGTCTGCCAAATGCATCAAATCTTTTTAATCTGTCACTTGAAGAAAGAGATTTACTTGCCTATTTCAATATCCATAGATTTTTGGCAGTATTTTTCATGGTTTAGTGGCATCAAATTTTAAGAGTTTTTTTAAAAAAACCAAACTGTCCTTCATTATCCCTCTCAATTTTACAATTGGGTCAGCTAAATCAATTATGAATGGAAGGAATGTGTCACTTCCTATGACAGATCTTCATTCCAAATTGAGATGATGCCTTGAGAGGCTGCCTAGAACAGAAGTTAGACAGACTTAAAGGAATAAAGTAGGTATTTATTAAAAGACCTTCAAAGGATACATCTTAGGCAGTACAAGAGCCTGGCCAGGGTTACACCCAAGATGGACCCAAGATGGACAACTGGTCACGAGTTTTGACACTTTTTATAAGTTTTGGTCCATTTACATATTGGGGTTAATTGTGCAATTACAGCTTCAGGTTATGAAGTCCCATCTTCCCAGACCACTCTCCTCAATTCGCTGTTGTTGACACTTTTTGGGCCTGAGGCTGTAATGGTGTCCTTGGTTCTCAGGCTGGGAAAGAATTGTTTTGTCTGACTAAACTGCGAGGAGAACTTGCTAACACTTTATATGGAGTTCATAGTTGTATACTAATGCACTATAGAATCTGGAAAATATGAAAGCTAAACTTAAGGCATCAGAGGACTGCTCAAGGCAAGAACTAGTGGCTATGAAGTTTTTATGCTAACCCATATTCCTGATATTTAGGATCCTTCTTCTCCCCGTGGGAGCCCAGCACACTCTCCACGGGAAAATGGCTTGGACAAGACTCGACTGCTGAAAAAAGATGCACCAATTAGTCCGGCATCTATTGCATCTTCTAGCAGTACTCCTTCCTCCAAATCCAAAGAACTTAGCCTTGTAAGTGCTACAAAATGCTTCTGACCCTAATCATAGGCTGAAATACATGCTTACCGGACTTCTGTCTGGACACAATTTGTATTTCCACAGCTGTCAATAAAGCACTGTGAAGCATGAATTTAGTATTAGTTTAATTTATCTTTTCAAGGGAATCTAATAGAAAGTCTACAGTCTTGTTTTGGGATAGGAAGAGGTTATTTTCACTGGTGGTGTGAGTAGGTGATAGATGTGGTGTTCTGAGAGATATTTTTCTCTGCCCCCATATGAAGAACTGTTATTCTGAGAATAAATAAAAGTACATAGAGGTTTCTTGAGCTGTTTGCCTGTGCTGTGCTTTATAGCAAATTCAGTTCCCTGCTTGGATGTGATTTGGTTGTTAGCTTTGTTTGAATTACCAGGCTATATACAACAACAATAATTTTTATTTTCTATCTAAAAAGTAATCTGTCATTTACAAGAGCCTTCCTTGACTTGCATCACAAATCAAAATGCAAAAGAAAAGAACTGCCTGCAAGGGGTGTTCTTTCCTTTCCTGTTTGTGGCCACAGTTAATCATTACCTGAGCTGCACAGTAATTCCCCTCCCAGTTCTTCACAGGGCAGGGTATGCAATTATTTAAAGAAATAAAATAAATAAAAAGAAACTTAAAGTGAATATAGTGCTCAGAAATAGTGATGGAACGACAGGTTCAGGCCTGGGAATCAGTGGTGTGTCTGATGAACGACCCTGTCACAAGAGCAGCACTGCACAGTTCCTGACTTTATACCCATCACTATCTTCATCCTGTGTTTCTAGCACCACACTTGGATATGAGTAGTCAGTCAGTTTGGGGATTTTTTTCCTACTCTTCTTGTCCATCCCTCATGGAAAATTATAATGGGAGCAGGTCCATGAGCATAGTGATACTACTGACTGATTTCACATATGCTGCCAATTGTCAGAGAGAAATGATTTTCAGTCATTTACCTCATTCTGAATCATACAGATTCTCCTGATGAGAAAAGCAGTGAAGGCTGTAGTTAATGTTCAAAGCCATTCTGTCATTTTCAGTGTCTTTGCATCTTCTCTTCTCTTCATTGCTAGGGACTGTTGAAATCCAAACCCAGAAGCTAAATATCACTAATATCACTAATCACTAGCTATAAAGACAAAATTGTTTACAAACTGCCTTCCTTTTTCCTTTTTGGTGATTAGAATGAGAAATCTACCACTCCTGTGTCTAAATCAAATACCCCAACTCCACGGACTGATGCTCCAACTCCAGGCAGCAACTCCACTCCTGGACTGAGGCCAGTGCCCGGCAAACCCCCAGGTGTGGACCCGATAGGTTAGTGTCCATGTCTTTCGGTGGCGTGAACCAGTCTGACCTTGTCACATTCCCTTTAAATCTGTAATGACAAGTCTGTGCAGTACAGACGCTTAAACTGGGTGCTGAGCTGGTTCTTCAGCAATATAAAACAGTGTTAAGTGGCTTTCCTTGGCTGACTGGCTGGTTGGTTTGGGTTATTTGTGAGGTTTTTTGCAGTTTTCCAAACACATGTTTTCATGTGATGACTCTAGAATGCCTCTGTGACTTCTCACTTTCCGCCCTCTTCTTTTAGCTTCAGGTTTAAGGACACCTATGGCAGTACCGTGTCCTTACCCTACTCCATTTGGTATCGTGCCACATGCTGGTATGAATGGGGAGCTGACCAGCCCTGGAGCTGCCTATGCTGGCCTACACAATATTTCCCCTCAAATGAGTGCAGCAGCTGCCGCCGCAGCAGCAGCAGCAGCTTACGGGCGATCTCCAGTGGTAAGTGTTTGCCGTTAGTGCATTTAGTGTTGAGAGCTGTTCATATTAAATACAAGGCCTGTGGGGTTAACTCTAGTTCACTCATTTTGTGGTTTGGGGAGTATGCTATGGAGAACATGAATTAAACAGTCTTCCTTTGCCTAACTCCTACTTTAATACACCTTTTTGTTTTGCTTGGGGAAAACTACAGGTTGGTTTTGATCCACATCATCATATGCGAGTCCCAGGCATCCCTCCTAATCTCACAGGCATCCCAGGAGGAAAACCGTGAGTATCAAACATTCAGCTTTAAAAGTCAATCATCTGTTGGAAGTCAAGTTCCCTTGCTGGTTGGAATTCCCCTTAGCTACTGAAAACTATTGTGTGAATATAAATAAGTATAGCTATTCAGCAAGAGCAGGAGAATCACTGTGTAATCTTAAAGTTGCGTTTGTGAATTTGTTTTGAAGACTAATAGCAGTTGACATGGACTGGGTGATACAAAGTAAAGGAGACAGAAATAAATGGAAAAGGAGATGAACTTCAAATCTGACTGGTTGGTTGTTTATGGAAATGCAAGCTGGAATGAGATCTCAGCTTTCCATCTCTACTGTACTCTGCTTCTCAGTTTAAAAAAAATATTTCTTTGTTCACAAAAGCCTTGCAAGCTTAGCAGCAGTGTGCAGAAAAAGGAATACTGAAATGTTTTGTTTGATTGGAAATACTGGAAAGAATTATTTTATGATAATATTGAGATTCATCCTTGATGGAACTGACATGTATAGTGCGACCTGCTGTACCAGACTTTTCGTGTTGTGAGCCTTGGAAGAAAGATTACAGAGACAAAGAGCTCTCAGCTCACATTCCTCTTGAGGTAGAGAGGAGAAAAACTAACTAAAGCAGCTATACAAACTGGGATCATATTGATCCAGATTTTCTTTAAATTTCATCCAGTTCCCCTTCGTTGTCACATTTCTGGGAGACTCTGATCAGTTCAAACTGGAAAGTTTGATGGTCAGACTGGAAAGTTTGCTGCCAGTCCTTCTAAAGCTCTTTTGCACGTGAATGCTTTTGTGTAGGTGTCGTTAAGATTAGCCATACACCTGGATTTGTGTGAGTAAATGCATATGCTTAGCTGCCAGTGAGCTTGCAGACACACAGGATCAACAACATATGGTGACAAGTGGTCAGGTCTGGTGCCTGGAGCTCCTGGTGTACACATGTCACACAAATCATGAGCCAGGTCCAGATCTCTCAGGTGTCATGCACTGGTAACCACCTTAATGTACTTTCCTGCTAGTTGTGCCACCCTGTTAGGTGAATGCATAAGGCAGGTATGGAAATTGATGTACAGCAGCTTGTAGACCAGCTGCTTGCATTAAAAATTCTGTGGGGCACAGATCTTCATCCATTATATACAGTGGGCTCTAAGAAATGTATTGATGTAATGTTCAAATGCTCACTGGATTTAAGTTCATCCCTAATGGAGTCAGTCACCTGGAAAGACGTGTCTCTAGATCTACTAGACTTTGCTTGCTGTGGTGAGAGAAATGGCAATTGCAGGGGTTCAGAGATGTCCCTGCTCACATCTTTGTTCTGTTAAAATTGAGAGGAATAAAACATGAGGCAAACTGAAATCAAATCACTTCAATTCTGGTTTATCTCCAAGATTTTTAAATGTTGTTGCTCTGCTGATGTCTATTTAAACATTTAAATATAACTGTCATTTGTCTACCAGAGGGCTTGAAACTTTTAAAAGCATGATTATATTGACTTTTCTCTGTCTTGAGTGTGATAGTTGTCACATCTTCCAAGATTGTTATTTTCTCATCCTACTCCATTTTTATTTTAGAGGGAAATTTATGTAAATTCTCTGCACTGTTTAGTGTCCTGAAATGAAATGGGCAGCATATGGTACATTTGGGATCTGGCCCCTAATAACTGTCTTTTCACTTCAGTATTGTATCAACTCCTCAGCATTGTACAATATATAAATACTGAAAGATAGTATATAAAAAGGAGAGATAGCTAATGCATTTTGTTTCTCTGAAAATTATTGATCTAGTGCATTATGAATCTTAAATGACAAATTCAGTAGTTTAATTGTGAATACTGCCTTCTTTAGTCACTTTAAATTATCAATTAAGAAAGTGATCTTACACAGTATTCTCATAAAACAATTTCTTTGTGAGGTCTTCTCATTCAACCATTGTGACAATGGATTTTTCACAAGCATTATGATGATTTTTTAGGTGTAAGAAAATTAAAGCCTTCCATTAAGCATACCTCGAAATGTATAAGTAAACCCTCTTAAAAATTTTGTGCTCTTGTAATAGATGTGATGTATCAGGTAGCATCTTAGAAAAAGGCAATTTCACAACCGAACTGTTCTCCCTGGAATATACTTTGAGATAAAGCTATTGATAGGTTATTCACAGGTGGCATAAGTGGCAATCACAGAACAGATTTTTTCTCAGTGAGAGGCCTGATTTTGGCAAGAGAAATTGGGATTTGTAGCAGTTGAGTCCACAAAAAAAAAAAAAAAAAAAAAAAACAAAAAGCCCAAACCCAAAACAACCCACAAAACAAAAAATTCCATTGCAGTGCATTTTAGCTGGTCTGTCATGTCAGCTGTCAGCAACCATGCCTTGAGGACTTAACTCCTCAGTGTTGGTGGAAGTTTCACTGCAGCCTTAGGTACAGTGCTGAGCAGATTTGCTCAAGGGGCCTGGGGCCCACAGTACATTCAGGACAGATTGGCAGCAGTTCAGCTGAAGCTGCCACATACGAGTCAGTAAAGCGAGCAGCCAAATGTCCCCTGGCACACAGCTACCCACCATGTTCTGGCAGCAACCAGCCAACTATTTCTGTCTTCCAGAGGGCCCTGACCCAACCTTCCTTCCCTTCTCTGTGTGCTGTGATATCCCCATCCAAAGTTAAAAGTGGTGTCATATAGCCTCACTCATGCCAGAAATCATCATAATGTGAGTTGTAAAAGCTCATTTGATTGGTGCTTGACTTTCCACATTAAAACCTGAGTGGCTATGTGCTTGGAGGGTCATGCTACAGATAAATAAATGCTTTTTCCTTATGTGATTAAAATACCTGGTATGTGCCCAGTTGAGTAAAGCATGGTGCTAATAACACCAAGGTGATGTGTTCAGTCCCCATATGGCCATTCACTTAAGTATCAGACTCGATGATCCTTGAGGGTCCCTTACAGCTTAGAATATTCTGTGGAAAATCTGTGAAAAAAACTGAGCTGAGGGCACAACCTGAATGCCTGCAGGGGAGAGCACATCTTTGATTCTGTTTTCCTAAACAGCCTTGAAGTAAAACTCTTTAAATCATCTCCTTAATTTTTTTCCCCCTCAGAGCATACTCATTTCATGTAAGTGCAGATGGTCAGATGCAGCCAGTTCCTTTCCCTCCTGATGCCCTCATCGGTCCAGGAATCCCTCGCCATGCCCGTCAGATCAACACCCTGAACCACGGGGAAGTTGTGTGTGCAGTTACCATCAGCAACCCCACGAGACACGTGTACACGGGTGGGAAGGGGTGTGTCAAGGTTTGGGACATCAGCCACCCTGGCAACAAGAGCCCTGTCTCTCAGCTGGACTGCCTGGTAGGTGAACAGCAGCATACGACACCGAAAGAAGATAGGACGTTGTGTTAAGATTGCAGTGATACCACTAAGATATAAAGGGCAAGTGGGTTTCTGTCATGGTGTCACAGGTCGGTATTGCATTTGTAATTTTGTTGTTTCTATTAGAACTGAGGTTGAAATATGTTCCTCACTATACTTGTGGGTTTTTTCCCCTGCAAAGAATCAAAACATTTTTAATATCCTAAAATTGTGGTGGGAGGAAAGATCAAAGACAGCACAGCAAATATTGTTTATAAACTTTGACATTTGCTGGCAATCTTACAGCTTGTTGATACCTGATCATGCTAAAAATTGCTGTCTTGCAGCTGTATTCTCTGAGACTATTTGGGGATTCTGTCACGTATTTTGTATCTGTGTCTGTGTATGAATGCATTGACCTGTCTTAATGTGGCAATTAAAAATATCCATGAATGTTATTCACAAATTATTTGAATGTGCTAACAAGATGAACTATTGTTAGCAGCTTTTCTCTTGTCATTTACCAGTTCTTGCTAAGATGCTGCTGTTTGTTACAGAGGCAGTAATATGAGAACTGTGTAACACGTGTAGACTTATAATGAATTGCTACACAAGTTGCTACGCAAGTGAAGAAAATTGCCTAAATATTTTCCTCTGACATCTCCTAGATGGTGGCAGCAAGTCTCACTGGAATGGGAAGGGGGAAAGTGTGCAGGGAATTTGGTACTCCCCCATGCTGAGAGGTTAATGTGCTGAAATAAACAGAGTATGAAAATACAACTTTCTAAACCAGCTGTCAAATTCAGCTATCCTGAATTGTTTTGGGCTGGGTTCAGGTCTTTGCATTTTGATGCTAATTAAGATTAAATATCTCTCACTACTGAATTTTGTAGATCAAGTTGAAGTACTTCCCTAATGTCATGTAATTTTCTGGCATTAATACACTTTATCATTGTCATAAGTATAAATGGCTCATTAAAACCAGGAGGGAATACAATACTTTTATGGATTTTTGCTCTCATGTTAATGCTGTTTTCTTTCCTCATGAGTAATCTCTTGATGGCTTCTGTCTCCACAGAACAGAGACAACTACATCCGTTCCTGCAGATTGCTCCCTGACGGCCGCACCCTGATTGTTGGCGGGGAAGCCAGCACGTTATCCATTTGGGACCTGGCAGCTCCAACTCCTCGCATCAAAGCAGAGCTGACATCTTCTGCTCCAGCTTGCTATGCCCTAGCTATCAGCCCTGATTCCAAGGTCTGCTTCTCTTGCTGTAGTGATGGCAACATTGCAGTGTGGGATCTGCATAACCAGACTTTAGTAAGGTAGGTCGGCCAAACTGGATCATCAGGTTGTGGAGAATTATTTAGGCACAGCCGTAAGTGTGCTTTTGCACATTATGTATTCTATTTTCTCCATGCATAGATGCTTCCAGTATTTTGTTGTTCAGCATAGCCATGGTAATACCTTGACAAAAGTCTATAGGATTATAGACTATAGGTTTTGAAAGTTCCATAGTTCCAGGCTTTTGATCAGCCCATAATTAATTCCCTAAACATCAGTTGGTGTCAGTACTGCTGTAGATTCCTTGAACAAATGATTTTTTTCTGTTTCCATGCAATACACTGCTCTCACACTAATTTCTTTAATCAGAGATCCAGCAAATATGTCTTGGGTAAAGATATGTGTAAATTACTGCACTGCAGACTTAGCCCTTCAGAAGTAAGGATTGGTTCTCAACACTGATAGACAGTATGTTAAGAGCTGGTCACACAGAGATTCTCTGTGCACCTCACTGTGTATATGTTGTTACATGTAATATCAGCGTTGCATGCAAGTCAAGCTTTTCTTACCTGATGTTACCATTTAGACTGCTCTTTTTTTAACTTCAGTGACCTGCACATTTTTCTTAAACTAAGTTAATTTTGCTGATCATACTGCAGTCTTCTGGGGGGAATAACTATTTTAAGTTGAGTAGTGGGTATCACACAGCCAGCAGCAAAGATTTTCAGAGTACCTGACTCTTTAAGTGGTTTTTTTTGAAATCACATTAGTTGTCTGGCCTGATTGCATCATCGATTCATCAAAAAACTCACATGATTGTCCCAGAGTTTGTATTCATCAGGGATTGCTATTGGAATCTAAGTTATAACTCAGGGACTGAAAGAAGGTATTTGTATTTTTGCTCAGAATGTGCTGATCTTCTTCTAATATTTTCAGGCAATTTCAGGGCCACACAGATGGAGCAAGCTGTATTGACATTTCTAATGATGGCACCAAATTATGGACAGGAGGTCTGGACAATACAGTCAGATCCTGGGATCTCAGAGAAGGGAGACAGCTACAGCAACATGACTTCACATCGCAGGTTCAGTCTCAGAACTTTTGGCATGTTAACAAAGTTTTCTCATGGTTTTTAAAAACAAGCAAGCACTTTTAAAATTTTTTTTCTCCTTTATAAGCAAAAAAAAACAGCCTCAAAGAGAATTCCAAAGAATTTTTCAGTTAGTCTCATATTCCATGCTCTGGTTTTTGTTCTTTGGGTTTTTTTCTTGTGGCAGCTAAATGTCGATCTGGATTATGACTTTGACAGATTAGTACCTCTCCCATGGGAGTAACCAAGATTCAGTTTTATAAAACAAGTGCCAGATTAAAATATTCCTCTCTGCAATCTCTTCCCGTTTCCGTAAATTCGGGTTCAAAACTATTTTGCAAAAATATTTCTAAATGCTGTCAGATAAGTTGGACATTAACTTTTATAGTTTGATTCAGTACTTCACCATTGCAGTTTTAATAACTTTTAATAGCATAGATTTGCAGCTGTGTTTGCATGAAGTAATTTATCTTGATTACTGTAGTAACTGGATTATCATGTTTTTAAAACTACAGTAGACCAAAAAAGTGAGTTTGCATAGTGCTAACAGAGTATCAAGGGTCAGTTTTGAATATCTCAAGCTCATTCCTTTACTGATTGAAGCATGTGCTGTGCTAATTACAGATCTTCTCACTGGGCTATTGTCCAACTGGTGAGTGGTTGGCAGTAGGAATGGAGAACAGCAATGTCGAGGTGCTGCATGTTACTAAGCCGGACAAATATCAGCTGCATCTTCATGAGAGCTGTGTGTTGTCACTCAAGTTTGCTCACTGTGGTAAGCAAATCATTCTAAATCAGTTTTTTCCTTCACGAGAAACTGATTCAAGGTTACCTTTAAATGAAAGTGCAATACAGTTATTAAACGACAGAGTATAGTTAAAAATTTGGTATTAAATTTAAGTATTAAGGCTATTTTAAAAATTCTATCTGTCTGCTTTTTTCTATGTACTGCCTGTTTAGTGATGGAACATCATAGTGCAACCAGATGAAAATGTTACTGTTCTTTGGATATGTGTGAATGCTTTGTTATGATCATCTGTTTCTGGAGATGTATTCCTTGAAAACAAAACGCAGCAATAACATTTAAACAATCTGTTGCAGGCAAATGGTTTGTAAGCACTGGAAAAGATAATCTTCTTAATGCTTGGAGAACACCTTATGGAGCCAGTATATTCCAGGTAATAATCTCCTAGAAGCTGTTTCTCACAGACATTACCGTGCAGTAGAGCTGCACATCTTAGGTGTGTCAGTAGCCTAAGGAGTTTTCAGGTGGAAATGCAGCTAGTTACTGTAGTCGTTAAAGAGTTTGTTTGTAATTAGGGAAAGAAATGGTTTGGTCCTTTCTACTATTTCACTAATTCAGCTCTCTCAGTAAAGTAGCCCTTTATTCCAAAATCGTTCTTAGTACCCTTCTTTCTCACCTCTTCTGCATATTGGTGGAATACAATAACCCAAGTCATGTTAGGTGAACAGCCACTGAAGGTCCAAAATGTAACTAAACCAGTGAAAGTCATATTCAACATGTGTGTTTTTCTTGGATGACATATGTTGATGGATTGGACCAGCAGACTCCTGAGCTGAAAACTGAAGAGATACAGAGGGGCCCACTGAAGTGTAATGGAAGATGTAGCCTATCTATAGTCCCTCTGTGCCCAGTTTTTATGGCATTTCAATGCTACTATAGAAAAGTGGTATTTTTGGTGTGTCTTTCTATTCTTTCACCTACAAGTACTTCTAGGTTGGGAATATTTTTATTAAATTTAACTGTTAAATGGCTGTAGTTTAAATGACTAGTCTCGTGTATGGATGCCTGCCATGTCTCCACTTTTGGAGACAGTGCTGTTTACCTTGGCATGAGAAAGGTAGGGTCTACGTTTTCCTAGTAGAGGCTATTCATTTCTAATCATCCTAACAAAAGCACATCCCTCTTGAAAATGGTGTTTAAAACTCCAGTACAGGTTTCTTATTGAGGGGTAGATAAGGAAACTTCTAGTGCAGTGAACAGAGGTGTCCTTGCCAAAACACAGCATGACTGGAAAGTGTTTGGCTCTAGTGGTAACAGGCAGAAAATTATGTGAACATATATAATGTAAAGAAAAGATGCACTGAAACAGCAAGGTGAATGTGGCAATGCATACACTTCATCTGAGAACAGACAGCAAAGCCAGAAGAGACAGAGCTACAGCAACCTGCTGTATGCTGTGTCCCATCCAGCTCCTACACACCAGCTGTGTATCCTGTTCCACCACAGGGTCTTTTCCTACTTGCATCCTCTGTGATAATGTAAATTCCTTTGTGCAAAGCTTTTGTGTTCTTGTGTTGGGGAAGCAGTGAGAGCGGATACAGTTATTTCTGTGGAGTCTCTTTGTTTCATACCTATGGGTGGGTAGGGCTTTGAAGTGTTTCTCTGTGTTAATTTCTTGTTTACAACAAAAGAAAGGGGAAGAAGATTTTCATTCATTTTTATGCAAATGGAATGCATAAAATATCAATAATTGCTCATTCCTTGTAAAGTATATAGAAAGGACTACTTCTGTTTATTTGATTGATAGATTACCTGTAGGTCCATAATATTCACTCCCCTTTCTACTACTGCTTTATTTTAAAAGAGATCTTTCTGTGGAACAAAAGTATTTAAAAAGATTTTGACATTATGGTGCTGATACTTTAATGAGATTTTCATGTATTCCCTATCTATAAATTCTTCCAATTAATCTTCAAGCCCTTCAGGATTGAAGAATTGGAAAGACGTAATTTTCTTTTTCCTTTTCTCTTTTCTTGTAGTCCAAAGAATCCTCATCTGTGCTTAGCTGTGATATCTCTGTGGATGACAAATACATTGTCACTGGCTCTGGGGACAAGAAAGCTACAGTCTATGAAGTTATTTATTAGAGACAAATCTGAATGCAGACAGAACTCCTTCTCCTAGCACTTTGCTGTATATTCCTTTTTTTTTTTTCCTTTCTAAACAGAAAACTTAAATGCTCATCACAGTTATAGAATTTATTTTTACCTTCTTAACTTGCTATTGATTTGTGAATGTTCATTAAGAACTTGTGATACCAAATTGTCAGATATCTACTTGGAAGAAGATGGAATAAGCATACATAATGGTGACCTTGACTCTTTAATTATGTATTATAGCTGTAATGTATTTATTTTGTTTAAAGAAGGCTTTCTAACAATGAACTGACTAAATAAAGCTGTCTGGTCCGGCTTTAGTTTGAAAGATGCATCATATACTTGTGTTTTTGCAGGTGGATAAATTGGGGATCTTGGAGAAGGATGTTCAGGAGATAGTTAAAATTACACTAAATAGACTTGTACTTTCTATTTAAAAAAATAAACTTTGTTATATTTTTTAGTCCTGTTCTTGAATGAGACCTCTAAGTGTTATTACAGTATAATTATTTGGTGGGAAGATGCTGTATCTTAACTATTTTAGACAGTCTTGGAAACTTAGGAAATTGCAAACTGTAGCCAGTGATCTACATGCCTGTGATGAATGGCAAATTCAGTTCACATCTAAATTAAATTCACTTTAAGTAAGAATGTGCTAATTTATATATTTGCAATGTTAATATAGCATCTTGTGTACAGATTTGTTCTCAATGCTTTTCTGTTGATAAACATAAAGCATTTTGGTGTCAAGCTAGGTTTTTTAATATAAACACCTCTCTTTGTTATATTGTAGAGAGTACAATAAGTTGCCTCAAAGAATCACCTTTGTTACTTCTGGAAACTTTTGCAATGTTTCCTTGAAAATGGGGATATGTGTCTTTGGGCAATTTTTCAATTACAAGAGATTATGAAAAATATTTGATATGTTCTTTGGAAACTGCACTGAAATAAGAATGGATGCCTACCAATATACAAACTACAAAAGCAATGACCTCTGAGGTAGGATTTACAAGAGTACTCATTCCAACATACAAAAAGGAATGGATTCTCATTGGGATAAGGACTTGCTTTGTTCGCCAGCAGTTCAATCCAAGTCTTGATTGGATGTCCCTAAGATGGACGCAGACTGAGCCATTGTGCCAGAGACAACGTGTTATCTTTTTATGTTGTTGTTGTTGCTGTTAAACTATGATCTGTGACTTTTTTTTTTTTTGAATGCTTTAAAAAAGAAATCTTTAAGTCTGTGGATCTGCTGATGTACAGTGCCTTTGCTGCTATGGATCAAAATCAAGAGACCCGTGTAGATAAATCTTATTGTATAAGTAGAAAATTACTTAATTTCATACTAGAAATGGATTGATGCTGCAAGTTAAAATGGACTGTTTATTGAAGTTCCAAATGTGGTAGCAAAAAATGGTGTCTTAAGTGCTTAGTGTTTGATGTCATTAACAGTTTCGTAATACTCTACATTGTAGAAAGATTTTGATACTAAACTGTGTCATTGTACATAGTTCTAATGCATTGTATTGACCACCAGTACTTCTATAATTGTAGATTATTGTTTGTGCATTCAGACTTTTAAGCATTAAACATAAGTAACTTCTAAGATGCATTTTTCTTTTTTTTTTCTCCTCCCTCATTGTCATGTTTGTGATAATCTCAGTCACACACGCAGCTGTTAAGTCATGGAACATACCACTACAGCTACTTGTGGTTTTGCCACTGAAGCACAGTGTAGAGTTTCAGCTGAGATAGTGAAACCTATGAATTTACAGTTTCTCAGGTTACCTGACTGCACTGATTCTGAACACTTGAAAGCATCAGACTTCGCCTGTCACCTAAGAGTTTGCCTCTTCCCAGTTTTGTGGTTTCCTATCTGACATATTTATCCCATACCTTGGGAGACAGTGAAATTGAGGGCCATTACTAGTCACATGCTCAGTGAGTATGTGGAGCTCAGCAGGATTTGGGAGGGATATTGCACTGCAGCATCACACCAGGGTTTACTCATCCAGACCTAAAGTCTGTTCATGCTCACAGACAGACTTCTCTCACTGACTTTTGGGTTTCGATCAAGGATTTAGGCCAGCTTCCATGAAGTTAATAAACACAAGTTAAAGTGAGCTAGGAAAAATCAATGCACTGTTGGGAGGGGTGATAGAGGGAGGAGTTACACTATCTGTAACAGGAAAAAAAGGAAATGGAAAAAATCCAAAGGAAAATTTGAATTTTGTTGTTCTGTAACCCATTTCTGAAATGATACTGTGCATGGTCGAAATCCCCAATCATGCAAACCTTTCATGATATGCCAGCCTGTGGTGGCTGCTGGTACATGAACCCAAGCTTAGAAATACTTTGGGTTTTCTTGAAATGTCAAAACAAGACGTAAGTTGACAAAGTCATATACTTGTACTCTGAGTGATTAGGTAATGCTTGTTGATGGAAGAGAATGTAGAGGGAAGTTGCTCTGAGAGCTATTAGTTCTGTAGAGTTAACAGTGAAGTGCTTTCCAGATTTCCCCCAGAATAATGTAGTGTTTCACTTACACTAAGGTTCTGTGCTACTTAATACAATAATGCTCCATAAAAGTAAACATGGTACAGATACCTTCTGTTAATATTTACTCTTGTCTGAAGAAATAGAATTTACTGGTTATAAACATAATGGAGACACCTTGTCTTTTCAAAACCATTCAAAAATATAAAAGGCTAGGGTGTGCGCCATTTACTAAAAAGAGAGAAGTCACCTGCTTAACGTTCAGAGAGGATGTTGTATTTTTATGTAGTAGTTCAGGCATGAGATAACTTAAAACATCTAATATAAAGCATTCCTTCAAAAAGAATTAAACATTGCATACACCTGAATTTGTAACAAAGCTAGTTTTGACAGCAAAGTAATGTACTTCTGAAGCAGCCTGCCATACATCTGCTTATTAATGTTTATATTGATGGCTTGTAAACAGAGTAGGAATCAAATACTTTAATCCAGGATTACTGCAGTTAAATGTGTAGTCATCCTGATTTTTTTCCCCTTCAGGATTGAGTGCAAGTGAGAGATGGTACACAGCTACTTTCTGTTTTTCTGTGATGCATACACAGGGTAACCTTCCTTTTTCATTAGTTAGTTTTGTTTGCAACTGCACAGAAGTTTTGTGTAAAGTGTTTTGATGCAGGTGTGTGTTGTGCTACACACTTGTGGCAAATACACTCCAAAGAAAGTACAACCATCTCTTTCTCTGTATTCTTCCCTTCTCAAATCTTATTAAGTATGGTGATTGAAAGACATTTCTTTTTAATTTTTATATCTTTTCTGACTGACCAGTATACATACACTTTATGAGAATGCTTCCTATCAAACCAGTGTTTCCTAAAGATATGCAATTTTAGATTATTTTTCTCTGTTTTTAGCCAAAAGTGATTTCTCTCTCCTATTTCTTAAGCTACTCCATTACATGAAAAGAAAATAAAATTTACTTTACCAGCCGTGGTTTTCATGTATGAGGGATTTTAAGTCTGTACTGGAATAGTTTAAATTGGATTTTGTGTATTGCATTGAATTCTGGCAGCTGAAGCACATATAAAATTCCTTCTTCTTGAAATGTTAATAGGTGTGTAGTAAGAGAAACAGGAGAAGGTAGCTATGCAGGTCTACATATGCCTGGAGAATATTCTACAAAAACATGCTAGGGCCTTGGCATAAATAAATACTTCTTCTGTTACTACTGTATTTATTTCTGATCATTCCATCTGAAATCATGATATGATTAGCTTCTCAAGGATTTGTGTTGTGAAATAAAATGAAAATAAATTAAAATAGAAAATAAAATAGAAAAAATAAGATACAGTTTCAGTATGTGCAGGACTCAAGAAATTTAAAGCAGAACTTGGTCTGCAGTGTTTCCCATTTACATTGAATACACTACTTCTTTGTGGCACCAAATTAAACACTGCACACAGGAATACAAGAACACTTTAGAACATCAGGTATAGCTACTGAGAAGAATGCCACTTTGAATTTTTCTCTGAATAGCTCATCCAAAAGAGCTGCTCTCACATGGTATGTAGGAGGGTAGTTGCCATCAGTACTGGAGAACTTTTCTGATACTAATATTTTGCAGTGACCACAGTGGTGTTGAAGAGGGTTGAGCAGTTTGGGCTTGATGTGCAGCCAGCCAGTTCTGCCATATATTTACAAGAGAATCCCCTTCCCAGACATAGCAGGAGATGAATCCTGGAGTGCTGTGCTGTAGAAGATCATCTCTGACAAGCTCTTAAATAATGCACCTGCCACGTCTGCCTTTGAACCAAGAGGTACTGAACATAGCCCTTGAGATTTCACGTTTCTTCCAGTATTTGGACTACCGCATTTCCACTGCACAGCAAGAAATTTTTATGTCAAAACTAATAAATGTTCTTCCTCTTACCAAATGATTTTCTGTCCCAGTTACAAGGAAACAGTATTATAGTGTCTTTTTTTATTATTAAAAATGGTGTAGTCTGACATTTACAACATGTCCATAAACCTGCCATGGAGTGCGAAGAAGCTCTTCTGTGGGGTCACTTTGACTCACGTGGTTATGTTTTAAAACATTGCAGAAATAAACCTTTCCTTGTTTTGGGAGAGATTAACCTGTCATATCATATGCACAGTGTGCAAATTTAGGGGAAGGAGTATCTAGTGGTTATGTTTGTGTCTGTGGTTTGGATTTAGCTGATTACCCCAGAATGCTAAAATGCGTGTGAAGGGTAAAATCAGTAAGTACAAATATTTAAGGATTTAAAAAACAATTCTGCTGTTCTACAGTAATTATATTGACCCAAACTGTCTTTTAAAGTCATATCAAGGTAAGCATCTGTATTCCACTTTCTTTTCATATTCAAATAAAAGAAGGGGTGGAGGAATTTTAAGATAATCTTTACCTTTCAATCAAACCTGTCTTTAAAAAATACCCCAATGCTAGTGCTTGAAGAAGGTATTTTCTTTGGTTATTGTCATTATACTTGAAGAATTTTATAACAAATGTGCTGTAGCACAATTTACAGTAATGCTATAAATAAGAATAGGTAATACGGCTGCTATTAAAAGTTAGGGTTTAGAGAATGCTATTAACATTGGGGAAAACTGTTTGATTTGGTGGTCAAAGGTGTTACCTCATTTCCTGAGCAAAAGCAATATGGAATTTTAGCTGCATGTTTTAATCCTCTGTCTGTCCAGTATAGCTTAGAGGTTCATCTTCAAGGGGTTTCAGCAATTCTGTCTTTTTTTTTTTCTGTAATTTAGGACATGTTTGATGAAAAATGGTAATGGTAATTAAGGAGAACTCTGGTCCCAGGACCATGGGCAAGAGATGGAATGTGGAATAGGTTACTCTGCTTCTGATTGCAGCCTGTGCTCTGTGCTGCCTGACACCTAGTGAAATGATTTGCATGAGCCCAGTGTAAAATGTTTTTATGTTCTTCTTCACGAAAGGCATTATCTAAAGGCTAGCTATCCATTATTTTGAAAAATTTGTCACAGCTGTATTGAAATATAGGGAGGCATTTTCTGTTGGGAAAAGAACAAGGAGAACCTCTGGGGAATCAAGCATTTCAACTCTTTATCAAGCACTGTAAATGTGCAAATGAGGCACTCTCATTGCTGTGTTATAAACTGTCAGTCTTCTGCTAAAGTGGGAAGAAAAAATATATGATACAAAGATAATAGACTGTCTTTTGTTTCAGCATGGCTTTAAGGTATTAGGTATGAAGTCTGATTTGCAATCATTTTAGAATAAATAATCATGAATCCTCTTGTGGTATATATATATATATATATACCAGATATATATATATATATAATGATAGTGTGTCTGGCCACCTAACAAAAAAATAACAGCTGAAAGAATGAGGAAAGTTACCAGGCTTTCTCATCTCCAACACATGAAGCAATAGTATAAAAATAAAAATAAAAATCTGCTCATGTTATAACCTCGTATGAGCAGCGATGTTAATATTTCAATGAAGATATTTTTTCTAAAGAAATGGTAATGTCATCCTCCTATTTACCTATGCACATATCTTTGCCTGAATAAAAAAATTCCCACCTCCACTGCAAATATACTTTTTTCATCCAAGCTTTTAGGAATAATTAGAATAGCTTCTCTATGTCATATCAGTTTTAGGGTTTCTTGCAGGTTGTGTGTAACTCCAATGATATTTTGTCACTTTTTCCTCCCCTGCTGAGAACCTTCCTGAAGCTGGTGTTCAGTGCTCCAGAGATGCTCTTGCTTGTGGCTTGGTCTTGCTCTCAGGGGTTGCTCAGTGAATGGGAATGGGAAGCATTCACAGGATTTTGCTGGCTGTAACAACTGCTGTGACAGCTGTTACAGACTCACTTATGCCTCCTCCTTTCTCTGAGCAGTCTTAAATAAAGAGATGCAGTAGGAGCAGTCCTCTGTGCAGCTGACCCTTCTGCTTTACCAAGCTTCACAGGTGCTCATCATCTGGAAATGACAGAGGAGGAGAAGCAGTGAGGAGTTCTAGGTAGGCTCAATGTACCAGTGGGAGACAGCCATGAAAAAGACAAATGTGATATAGGATGTGTCTGGAGAAGCATTTGCTGCAGAAATAGGAAAGTATTGCTGCCATTATACAAGGCACTGGTGAGACTGCCTAGAATAGTGAGTACAAACCTGGTCACCCATGTTCAAAAATCTTAATTGAAAATGGAACTGATAGGAAAAAGAGTGTACCCTACCAGGCAGACTGGAAAAATAAGAGAATGGAAAATGTGTCATGTAAGGAAAGCCTATGTCCTTTTAATCTTTCAGGGTGGCAGACCAAGAGCAGATACAAATGGCATCTAAAAATACTTCAAATGTCTATTCATCAAGGGTGATGGTATTACAGCTGAAAGATAAATCTAGCGCAAAAAAAACAAGAGAGGGAACCAGTGTAACCTGGAATTAAAGAGGCTCTGTTAAGAGTGGGCTACCCTGCAATGGCTTTCCAATACAGAGATGGCCAGGAAAAAGCAGATTGCTTTTAAGACAGAGAGTGATGCATTTATGAAGAAATGTTCTGTGATTGCAGAATATTGGTGGCCACAGCTCATGGGTCTCTCCTAGTCCTTCTTACATGCTTCATCTGCATATAAAAATAATGTATTATCATAATTGAGTGAAGGGGTGTTTATTTTGGAAAGAAGTTTGGTGGGTGAAGAGAATGTCAAACGTCCCTGGGGGGAGGCAGGTAGACTCTCTGATGTTACACTGTACATCATGAGCAGTCCTCTGGTCAAAGGCCCCAGAAATTACTCTGTGAATGCTTCTGGGGTCTTTGATGGCCTAGGACCCCCTCCTAAGCTGCCTCTGCCTCATAGCTGAGCCAGTTGTGCCCCTCAGAAGGGATTAATACCCTCGGGCCTGTGTGTGAATGTGAATGTGAATGACCTTACACCTTGGGGATTTTTACACCTGAGACAATTGTGTAAAGAAAAAATTAGCACGATAAAAAAAGTATTATCACACCTTGCAGTATCTGCAGATTGGGGTTTCTTCCCTATCTGGCTCAAAACCCAGCTTGTTGTTAAAAAGAAGTCAATCTGTCCTGCTCATCCTCTGGTGATGGGTGTGTACCTCTCTGCCCCGGGGCTGTTTTATTTCCAGAGATTTCCAGAGATTTCACCACCACACACACAAAAAATCCTTCTCCCCTTCAGCTGGGGGTGCAAACGTGGCCTCACAGAGCACCTTCTGCTTTTGCAAATACCTGGTTTTTTGAGTCATAAACATTTCAGTCTCAGGCCAGGTTGGATGAAGCAGTTCTAGGGGAAGGTATCTAGGGAAAGGTATCTAGGGAAAGGGGTTTGAACTGGATGATCTTCAAGATCTGTTCCAACCTAAAGCATTCTATGATTTTATGAGTCAATGACTCAGTCTCAAGGAATCTTTCAGAAAATAATCTTCTCTTTTATAGTGCTTCTTGACAATCTTATTTCTATTAAAAATCATGAAAAATGTGTGATGTAGTCCCTTCATCTTATTGGGACACCTCTCCATTGTGTGCAAATTCTCTTAGCAGATTGGCAATTTCTGGTTTTTCTGTACTTGCAGCTCAGCAAAACGTAGAAATTCTTCATTATTGCTTTTTCTTTCTGTGGCATAATTGAATAACAAAGTATAAGATAGTTAATTTCCTTAAGGATATTACTGATTTTTTTCAAAAGATATGGGTTTGAAGCTTAAGGAAAATATTTAATTTTTCTGCCTTTTACCCATCATCTCTGCTTGGTGATTGGTGTTGGTTTGTGGCAAGACATTTCTTACAGAGAAAAAAAAAAGTGTTTGTGTTCCAGATTAGCTGTTTGACCTGCTCAGTCCCAGTGTGTATGCCGCATAGTCCTATTTACTGTCCTTTCTGGATGAATCATTGTTTTTCTGTTATTGGTCTTTCGCTTCATTTTGCAACACTCCCTTGATTAATGGGAGGTTTTGCGTCCAAAAGAGAGTACCAAAGAGGGTGAAAGGGCATGATTTAGGAGGAGTGGCTTAGGATCCTAGAAGAAGGAATCCCCTCAACGATTTCCTCCCTGTTGTTTGATGACAGGATGCAAGGAATGGCTTAAATTTAATGAAGGGAAGTTCAGATTGGATGTTAGGAAAAGTTTTTCACTGAGAGGGTGGTTGAGCACTGAGAGCAAGTTCCCCAGGAATATTGCCATGGCCCCAATCCTGTGCATTTGCACGAAGGTTTTGGACAACACTCTTAGAAACAAGGTTTGAGAGTCAAGAGTTGAACTTGGAGAACCTCACAGGCCCCTTCCAACCCATGAGATTCTTTGATTATTAATTACATACAGTTAAAAATCTAAAAAAAAAAAAAAAAAGAGTCAAATATAAAAAGAAACCCTTCAAGCAGCCCAAAGTTTCATCAAAAATATGTTCTTTCATGGATAATCTAAGATAATTGATACTAATTAACTTTTCAAGTTGAGATTTACATTTCAGATTACTTTTTTATCTGGAAGCTCTCTCATGACTCAGAACTCAGATTCAAAAATTATGAGCTCTCTTCCTGCATGGCAACACCCTGGGCATAGCTACAGGTGAAGTGGGCAGCTCATGTTCAGTCCCCTGCTCTTCTGGACTCAGAGCAAATGTTTGTGTGTTGGCTGTTGCCAACATTGCTGGCTATTCACCCTGGCCATTGGATACACAGCTGTGTGTCTGTGTGTCCTATCTTGTTTCCTTGGTTGCAGCCTATTTGGATACAGGATTGCTGTCTCTTCTGTGTGTACAGTGACTGACCCTCTCTGAGATCTTTGTGCTCTTCTGGAACACAAATAAAGTTGTGTCCTTGTTGCTGGTTCTAGAGATATGGAAGCAAACTGTGGCCCCAAAGGTTCCTCTGAACAAATTGCCCATTTTTAATCTGTTTTCCAGTTAATATTTTTACTAAATATCAATTCATTGTGGTGAGTTTGGGATTCTTTTTTGTTGTCTTTGGGGTTAGAAGGTATAATATCAACTCCTAAAATCCTATTCTGACCAATCTAGAAGATTTTAAAGGACTGTTTGGCATTGTTTTCTGTTACATTATATATGCTTGCAACACTGACTTCATTTTGAGTATTGCGTATTAGACTCAGATGTGAATTATATTTCTTCTTTTCTATTATGAGTAGCAGATCTGTTTTTTCACAGTGGCTCCTAGTCCAATATTTTGATAATGTATATATGGAAATTTCCATATGATATATATGGAAATTATTGTATGATGCTGCTCTAACTTAGCTTTTATCACTTGTTAAAACATAGCTGATAAACATGCTTCTCTGGGAGACATTTTGTTATCTGTGGATTAGAAGTGGGAGTGTAACTAGAATGTTTTACTTAGGGATTCATTTATAGCCTACTTAATATTTATTCTGTGAAAGATTACATAGAGGACAGAAACAAATTTTTAACATGCTGCTTCAGGAAATTTGAGATCAAATCACAGTCTATTGTGGAAACCTGACACACGTGTAGATATTCCAAAACTCAGAATGCTTGCATGTTGTGTCTCATTATGCAGAATCATGTATAAAATGAGGTGCCTCCTGAGGGATATTGTAATGACTGCCAGTTGGTGTTTGCTGAGCACGGTGATGTTGCTCTTGGACATATGAGTCCCTTACAAGGACTTTGTGTTATGGCAGGGGGAGTCTGTAGTATTTTCCCAGAGAGACCAGAATTTTAAAACGGTAAGCTTACTCTGAGACTCTAAACATCTTGCTAATGAATAGATCATCACAACTGAAGTCTCATTTCTCCTTTTCTGAAC
This sequence comes from Agelaius tricolor, assembly GCF_023055355.1. NCBI lineage: Eukaryota > Metazoa > Chordata > Aves > Passeriformes > Icteridae > Agelaius > Agelaius tricolor. The sequence goes on along the minus strand of NW_027269264.1, from coordinate 23,031,827 downwards.
CCGGATTCTGGATGGGTGAACTTTGACAAAAGACTGCATTGCAGTTGAAAGCCTTCTCCAGACATTGTTATGTAAATACGGGGCACAGACAAAGTGTGAAATTGTCTCTCTCTTTTGGGTGCATCCTTGCTCATCAGTTATAACAACAGGTGGTAGCAGTTATGGAAGGCTGGTTGTTAAATATGTGGAATCCTGTGTATTTTCTGTTCTAGAAGTTATGATAAATGTGACACTTTGTGTGAGTGGAGATGGTTGAAGGTATTTGATAAGATGCTTCCATTACTGTACACCAGTATCTTTGCATTTTTATTTCAAGACCTACTTTATATGAGACTGATAAAAATATATTTGCTTTTATTACAGACATTGTTTATATAAGGATTTGAGACAAAAATGGTGTCATCAGGGTAAATAATGTGCAAAACCTAAAGGAAAACATGGAGATTTGCTAGAAACAGTGGTTTTTTTCAAGGTCCTCTGTTACTAAAGAGTTTTAAACAGGCTTTTAGGAAAATCAAAGATTGTTTACATAAAAGCATTTCAAACTCTTCCTCTGTTATAAATAATGTGTGGTGACTAGGTATGTTAATGTTCACAGTAAACCTTTTTATCATGGTAAGATAAAAGAAATATTTATAAGTTTTTAAAAAATTTATTTAGCTCTCAGTAAATAAAAGATTATTCATCTGAAGAGAACTATATTTCTTGCAGTTGTTAAACCACTATGAGCTGTATAAAAATGGTTAGACTATTTAAGTGTTTCACCTATCCAACAGTCCTTTTGGTTGCATGCAGATAAGCTTGAAGAGAATTGTATGCATAAGCCAAATGTTTTATCTTAAGCAAGAAAAAAGCTATCAGTTTCACTTCAAGACACTATACAGTATACAGGTCCCATTTTTTGTTACATTTTTCTGAGGGTTTTTTATTACTTTTTTTTAATAACTGAAGCATCACTAGGTCATAGGCCATAACCAGTGATTAGGTAAGAGATTTCCTTGTATATAAGCATCTTTAAATTTTGATAGACATCAAATTTTGGACTCAAGCTGGCACAAGAATATATATGGGTAGTTTAGTTATTAGCTTGAGCATGTGTCCAACAGCCAAAGATCTGATGCTCCTTTGTTCTCAGAAGAAGCAATAAAACCCTGAAAATTGTCATATCTTTTTAAAGATGCAATCAATTTTAACCTGCTTCTCTCCTTGCTGCAGGGTACGTTATTTTTGCAATCTACTTCTGGGAATGGTTCCTTTCCTCCTGGAAGGGAACGTTTTTGTTCCACTTTGCTTTTCTTAATTTTCCACAGGGCATCAGTTTTACTGATCACACAGCAGTGTAGCCAGATACCTGTAAAATAGGATGCTAAGCATAACTGTGAAGGTCTGCCCAAGAAACTGGTATGCCCTCTGTGCAGCCTGTCAGAGTCCTGACACTGCACTGCCATTTTACAGAATCACAGAATAAGCTGAGTTGGAAGGGACCCATAAGGATCACTGACTCCAGCTCTTGGTCCTGCACAGCACCATCCCCAAGAGTAACACCTTGTGCCTACGATTTATCCCAAGCAGAGCATTTTTACTGCTAAATAGCAAAAAGGTTGAAATTTGTTCTTGCTGCATTTCATTGCTGTGTGCTAAGATCAGTGCTGCCCTAGTGATGGGTGATGTACTTATAAGTACTTGGCCTTTCTCCACCTTACAGTTTTCAAAAATCTGGTATTTAATCCTGAAGTAACTGAAACTATAACTGTTCTCTACAAAACACTTTGGAAATGAAAAATGAGCTAGATCTCTCAAGCTGGATTCTTTTACATAATATATGAAAGGTGTCTATATATAACAATACAGTAGATGTTCTCACTCATTATGATATAGTTAATTTGATATCCCGTTGTGATGTACAGTTCTGTTTAATGCCTTAACTTACTCAACTGAAGCACAAAAGCAGCAGAGGTGTAATGCAACCATTCAGACTGATAAGGGATGATACACTTTTTCTTGAAGGGATAGTCCTTTGATTTTCCTCTAATTTCTCTGGGGCAAATGACCTTTTACTTCTATGTATATTTGCTATCATAAGAAAGCCTCATGTTTGGAGCTAAGAGTAGGGTATAGGGTATACAGTTAGGCTTTTTAATTGCACCTTTTAAAAACTTTGTTTATATGTCTTTGCAACTAGTACCTCAAGTAGGTAAATGATTTCGGAAAATGCCTTCTTTGAATTCCAATGTGAACCATCAAAAACTCCAACTAAACAAAATAAACACATAACCCAACATGTTTTAATCTTCCCAGAAGAAAAAAATGGTAGAAAGCTGACTATGAGCTTTGGTTTGTTTAGAAACAGGGCAAATGTGACGTACAGCTCCTGTGGAAAAGTTGATTAAAAAAAATGCTTTTTCTCTTATAAATACATTGCTGAAAAGAGTACTGAAAAATATAAGGCATACATTATGCAAATATGCATCTGGATATCCAAAGGTACAAACTTGAAGATAATACCCATATGCAAAAAGTTAGGTCTGCACTCTCCAGAAGTAAGTGAATGTTTAGCTGCAGTCAAAAGGAAGGATAGATTTGTAATTTTAAAAGTAATTGTTATTATAATTGAGTAATTTGTAAGATAACAAACAATCTTAAAGATAGTTCAGTGTGCATAACTGCTTACCATGAAATACCTGAAATGCAGACCACAAAGGGACACTCACAGATAAAGATGAAGCTCTTCCTTTAAGCCAAACAAGAATGGGATTATTCTGTTTATCTGGTCCTCTCTTTCTAATTATTCTGTTTATCTGCTCTTCTCTTTTCTTCTTTCTCTAAAGAAAACCATCAGATGGATGTGGATTTGAAATTGCATTCCTTTGTTAAACATTCCAAAGTTAAACATTTATTTTTTAAAATAAATATTACAGATGAACGTAAGTGAATGAAGGCCTCATTCCATTGTTTCTTCCTGCAGTATTATAAACAGATATTTTTAGTAGGATAGTTTAATGTTTAGGGTTTTTTGTGGTTATGGAAGTAGAGGAAGAAAAAGGGAAACATGAACAACTCTTCTCCAACAGGTTTTGCAGATTTGTTCTTTTCTTCAACAGAAGGAGAATTGATAAATGCCACTTATCTGATCTTGTTCCCTGAAAATTCCTGCAAAAAACCTTAAAAAGAGTAATTTGATATTTTTCTCAGTGTTCCAACCTCTACTTATTGATTATAATACCGTGTTTTGTGCACTTACTGGGGAACTTGACTTGAAATGCTTTTAGTTCAAATCAAGTAACTCACAGAAACAGCAGAAGATGAAGAGCTAAGCCATGCAAAACCACAATTGTGGTACAAGTATATAGAACTTAAGGGAATTGAATTTGGCTGCTACTACACTTATTAACAAATTGTATTTTGTAAAATTTATTGTCTTTTCCTTGTATTGGCCAACAAAGACCTAGTGATTGCTTGTGATGTGTGATTAGATGAGCATGAGAGGTCATACTGAGAAGTCTTTCCAAAAGATGGAGATATGCTTAAGAAATCATTTTGGAATCCTGTTAACCTGGTAATCCTCGCTTCCCAAAACCTCAAGAGTTAGGAGTATGTGACTCTCACCAGCACTGGGTCTCTCTACCAAGCACTGGATTATGTGTTGTGGAAGTCATCTGCCCATTGTAAGAGTAATAAAAATGAACAAAATGTAGTTTCTACCTCAATTTGCTTTAATCACCAGCAAAAAAATCTTTTACCCAGCCCAACTGCTACTACCTCACATGTTTTTCTCCATTAAAAAAGATAACTAAAAACTGAAAATTAAAAACTATTTCTTAATGTGGTTGTGAAAATCTCTGCCAGTATTCCTGCCTGTAGAGACTTTTAGGGAAAATGCAATGTGAGAGCAGGAAGAGGCATTCCACCAAGAAGATGGACTGGGTGAGTCAGTACCTAAACCTCATGCCATTTGCTGCTGATTTCAAGGAGACCTTGAATTGTAGGAAGGCATTGGAGAAGGAGGATCATCTTGCAGCACTTTCAAGCTTCAAACGCTGCTGCTGACAGGTGTGCAAAATTTAGAGCAATGTATTACTGCATTTCATCCCTAATTTAGAGCTAGAGCATGTTTCCAAGAATGCGCTGACTGTTGCAGAAACCACCAGAATAACGCTGAGAAAGCTTCTCTCAGCGAAAGCAACCATGTTAGAGAATAGCTCCTGCTATGGGCTTAAAATCAGTGCTGGCTGCCTGCCAAGGGGCAAATATTTTTGGCAGCTCAGGAAAAGGATCCACAAAAGAAAGTCTGCTACCACAAGAAATACTTGCCTCTGAAAATATATCCCTGTTTGTGGAAAACCAATTAAATACAGTCATTGAAACCCTTTTAATGTTTTGCTTTATTTTATTTTATTTGCATGGACTACATTAACAGCATTTCAAGTATAGAAACTTTATTTTTGCTAGTATGAAATAATGAGATTCTTCAGACTTAGTATATGTTACACACTATTTTATGCACTTCACATTGTGTAAAATTATTTACAATATTCTCTGGAAGTGAAATAAGGAAAGCAGTCCTTTACCTGAGCATAGATAATAAGGAGTTTAATAATGAGTAATAATCACTTATAAGATATAAAAAGGATTACTCACTATAAGATTAAATCAAAAGAAAGAAATTATAGGGGATACTTTCAAAGGCACCCAGCCTCCCCAATTCCATCTGCTTAAAATGGGAAATTTGGCAGCTAGATTTTAGCTTGCTGAATTATACTGCGAGATTCTCTGCCTTGCTCCTTTTCTATATCAGAATAAAAGCGAAAGAGTGGATGGCTTAGCTTGAGTATTTCTAACCTTTTGTGACTTAAGGAGCTGAAAAAACCTAGGCTGGACAGATTTCCATTGTGTCTTAAGGGGCTGACTTCATTAAGGGAATAGATTTCTGTATTGAGTATGGTTGGGGTTCCTTTTGGTGGTTGTTTGGTGGGTTTGTTTATTTGTTTGTTGTTTGTTTTTCCAGAGCTGTATGCTGCATTGCTGCATTGCTGTTTTACATTATTGAAATTTTCTTACAGTCTAGAAGAGAATTATTAGACATTTTCATAAAGTTGAGAGACATTGACATTTCTTTCTTTGGAAAGCTCAACTGCACTAGGCCACTTGTGTAATCTGAAACCATGTTTTCATTAAAGGTTTTTAAGTGTTTTTAAATGTTTAGCAGGGCTGTAAAACTGGATGTATTACAGATACAGGCTGTACGTAGATAAATACAGCTGTCTGCTATTCTTGGGGGCTGTGATACTCCAGTTTAGATAGCATGGACTTACACCAAATAAGGATGAGAGTGTTTTGGGGGCACTTTATACCAGGCATGTCCCTGATCGCTGTGATTGAGTAAAAGATTATGATTTTATTTTTTTTTCTTTCAGATTAGATGATTTTCAGTCTTTCTAATGGCTATTTTGTAGTTTTTTGGCACTTGTAAAAGTCATCAAAGGTATTCTAAGATATGAACTTATTGATATCAGTCATGTCTACCATCTTGATCTTGTTCATCCAGCTCATGTATGCAATTGGTATAGTTTTGTTGCCTTGTGATATCTCTAGACCATGCAAGCCATATGCTATGTTTATGAAACAACAGTCTATTTATCACCTTCCATCCTATTTTTCCCTTTGAATCTTCTGAAAATTCCAGGCTCTGCTGGTGTCACTGCCAAAATCTGTGTTGTTTTCACCACAGAAAGGTCTAAGCAGCTCTAGATGCTAGCATCAGATGGGACCCACCTTTCTCATCAGAGGAGAATCTGCTTGGGAACTAGCAGGGCTCACTGGCAGAGCCCTTCAAATTAGATGTGATGTGGGAAAGAGACAATATCAGTCTCGTCCCTGGCAAACTCTGGGATAAGAGGCAAAGGTTGGAGGGACAAGGTGCTGGCAAGGGCCGTCAGCTGGTGACTCTGAACAGTACTGGAGCAGACTTTCAGCCTTAGGGAGATGAACTGGGGACTCCAGAGCTAAGAGAAGCCAACTGAGAAACATCAGGAAAATATATGAAAGGAATTGAATGGTGCTTCTCTAGGATGATGTCCTAGTTTCAGTTAGGGTAGAGTTAATTTCTTCTCAACACCTGTGTTTTGAATGAGAAAGGTGTAAGCTGACCAAAGGGATATTCCACACCACAGAAAACATCATGCCAAATAACTCTGGGGAGTTACTCAGGTCTGACATCAGTCAGCAGATGGTGAGCAATTGTATGGTGCCTCCCTTTTTTTTCTTTTTTCTCTTTTGCTTATCATACCTGTGGATACTGTTTGACAGCAGACAGAACACGTGTATGCCAGCGGTGTGCCCAAGTAGCCAAGAAGGTCAATGGTATCCTGGCCTTCATCAGGAGCAGTGTGTCCAGCAGGACCATTCTTCCCCTCTACTCAGCCCCGGTGAGGCCACACCTTGAATCCTGTGTTTGTTCTGGGCCCCTCACTTTAAAAAGGACTTTGAGGTGCTGGAGAGTGTCCAGAGAAGACCAACAAGGCTTGTGAAAGGACTAGAAAACCTGTCTTATGAGGAATGGCTGAGGGATCTGGGTTTGTTTAGTCTGGAGGAGAGGAGGCTCAGGGGGAACTTCATCACTCTCCACAGCTCCCTGAAAGGAGGGTGTAGTGAGGTGGGCGCTGGTTTCCTCTACTGTGCCAGCAGTCAGAGGACCAGAGGAAATGGCCTTAAAATGAGACAGGAGAGATTCAGATCAGATATTAGAAAATATTGTTTATTGGTAGGAAGGTCAGACATTGAATCAGTTGCCCAGAAAGTGGAGTCACTGTCCCTGGAGGTGCTCAAGAGAAGTCTGGATCTGCATTGGGGTGATGTGGTTTAGTGGTTAAGGGGTTGCTGTGATAATGCTGGATGGATAGTTGGACTCTTGATCTTGAAGGTTGATCATAGTTGATCTTGAAGGTCTCTTCTAGCCTTGTAGATTCTATGATTTGGTGATTCACAATCCAGTTAATAGACAAAAGAGTGTGTTACTGGATGTGTTGGTCATCAGCATAGGTGAGCTCATTGGAGATATCAATATTAGAGGCAGCCCAGGCTGCAGTGACCCTGCATTGGAGTTTGCACTCCTGAGGGATATGGTCAGGTAAGGGCCTAAAATTAGACCCCTGAACTTTAGGAAAGCAAGCTTCCAGCTCTTCAGGGAGATATTCAGTGGGATCCCCTGACAGATTGCCCTGAGGGACAAGAGAGTGGAACAGACAGACCTGACAGATGGAACAAGAGCTTGCAATCCCCAGAAGCAAGAAATCATGCAAGGAAGGCAAGAGACTGGCATGGCTGAGCAGGGAATATCTGGACTTGTGTAAAGTCCTTAACACAGTCCCCTACAAGATCCTTCCCTTTAGATTGGAAAATGACAGAACTGATGGGTGGAACTCTTAAATGTATGATGAAGTGGTTAGACAGTCACATCCAGAGGGTAGTGGTCCATGGCTGAGTCCTGAAGAACATCAGTGACAAATTGTGTCCCTCAGAGGTCTGCATTCAAACCAGGGTTATTTATATCTTAATTAATAACATAGATAAAGGAACCAAGGGCTCCTTCAGTGAATTTGCTGATAACACCGAGCTGAGTGATGCAGTTGCTGCATCTGAAGGGCAGGATGCTATCCAGAGGGATCAGGACAACCCCAAGAAGCACACCCATGGGAATCTCATGAGGTTTAACAAGACCAAGTGCAAGGTGCTCCACCTGGGTCAGGGCAACACTTGGCATCAACACAGGCTGGGGGATGATCAGATGCAGAGCAGCCCTGTGAGAAGGACTTGGGGGTGCTGGTGGCTGAGAGGCTGGACATGACCCAGCCATGGGCACTCCCAGCCCAGAGAGCCAAACGTGTCCTGGGCTGCATCCAAAGCAGCGTGGGCAGCAGGGGAGGGAGGGGATTCTGCTCCTCTGCTCTGCTCTGCTGAGACCCCATATGGAGTTCTGTGTCCAGCTCTGAGGCCCTCAATGTCAAAGCACAAATTTACTTGAGTGATTTCAGAGAAGGACCACAAAGATGATCAGAGGGATGAAGAACCTCTCCTGTGAGGAAAGGCTCAGAAAATTGTGACTGATCAGGCTGGAGAAGAGAAGGTTTTCAGGTGACCTAATTGCAGCCTTCCACTACCTGAAAGGAGCCTCCAAGAGAGATGGAAGGAGACTATTTACACGAGCACAGCAGTGACAAGACAAGAGGCAAAGGCTTGAAACTGAAAGAGAGCAGGTTTAGGATAGATGCTAGGAAAAAATCTATGGTATGAGGGTGCTGAGACATTGGGGCAAGTTGCCCAGAGATGCTGTTGATGCCCCATCCCTGGAGGAGTTTAGGGCCAGTCTGGATGAAGCTCTGGAGAAACTGGTCTGGTGAAAGACGTTGTTGCCCACGACAGGTAGGTTGGAACTTTGATCTTTAAGGTTCCTTCCAACCCAAATCATTCTATGAGTCCATGATTCACCAGTGAAATAACTTCAGATTATTCCTGACTCCTAGACGAATGTTTTTTATGTCTCAGAACATCTGATATTTAAACTGGTTATGTTAATTAGATAGAAGTAGGAATGGTGATGGTAGATTTATTTTTTAAGCACTATATAAGAAGAAGTCTGATTCAAGTTTTAAATTTAGGTTAGTCTTTACTACACTAGGTAAGCTGGAGCCTTGTGGAAATGAAATGGAACTCGGATGGATTTCTGTTTGTCCCTCTCTCTCAGACTGCATTTTCCAATCTAACTACCACCTGAAACCTTTAGTTGCTGGAAATGGTCCACTACAGAATGCATTCTAGACTGGCTAATATCTAGTCCATATCAGTTTTATTCAGCAAATGTGATTACTTTCCCTTTTCATGTTACCATTGTTTTCCTTGCTATTATTTGTATGCAGCAGTTTAAGTATAGTGTTGTTGACTGAAAGTGTGTGTTTGCCCTTGTGCATGCATGCCCATGTATTTGTTTGTGTCTTTGAACACTTGTGGATTTCCTAAGACTTTTGCCTGATTCTCTGGTGCAATTTCCCTGCACCACGTGTTTGAGAACATTGTTTCTTAGATATCTTAAGTTCCAAAATATAGTGGCACTTAAAGGTGAGTCTGAAGTGACTACAGCTCTTAAAATTATAAAGTCTGGTCTTAAAGAGAATTTTCAAGTATCATAACTTTTATGTTGTCTTGGATAAAGGACAGAGGAAATTTCTTTACATTGAAAAATTTTAGGGTTTTATTTGTTTTAATAGAAGAGAATTTGTCGAGTTTGTCTCTATTTTTTTTTCTTTTTCTTTTTCTTTTTCTTTTTCTTTTTCTTTTTCTTTTTCTTTTTCTTTTTCTTTTTCTTTTTCTTTTTCTTTTTCTTTTTCTTTTTCTTTTTCTTTTTCTTTTTCTTTTTCTTTTTCTTTTTCTTTCTTTTTCTTTTTCTTTTTCTTTTCTTTTTTTTTCTGTCCAGGGAAAATCTGTACTTATATGAGAAGAATGGTTTTATATTGTCCATAGAACTCACCCTTTTATATAACATTATGTTTGCCTGGCATTTATATTTGGTCCTTATTAGTGTCTTTTAGTATTTTGTCTTGGTTTGAAAAGACAGGTGTCTGCTAAGGAAGGCAGGAGCCTCCTGTGAAATGAAAAATGTAAACCCCTTCCCTCTGAATTACCTTGATTTTGAAACTAAGAGGCTGTCTGGCAAGGGTATAGGAATAGGAATAATGGTTCTTTATTAGGAAAATAAAATTACAAATGCAATAGTACAAACAAACAAACAAAAAAACCCACTGACAGAGTCAAATACAACCTGACACCCTGTTGATCAGGATATTGGTAGCAATCCAATTCAGTGGTGGCTGCAGTCCTCCTGCAGTGACAGATGTTTCTGTTGAAGCAGTGATCCTGTAGAAGGGTGTAGTCTTCCTCTGAAGGTTCAGCGGTGGTGTAGATGGTCTTCCTCTGGGAATCCAGTGGAAAAAGGTTTTTCTGTTGTTCCAAGTCTCAGATTATATCCAGGTAGGAATGCTTGGCTCCTCCCCCTGGGCAGAGCATCTCACAATGGGATGATGTCATTTTATCAGTCATGCAGTGAGACTCAATGACCCATTAGCAGAAGATATCTCCCCAGAGGGAGAATTTGTTTATAGAAGAGATAAAGAAAACTGCCCAATTAACAGAAGATAACTGCCCCACCTCTAACAGATGGCAAATAGAATACACACATATCCCATAACCCAGGACATACTTGAATACTCCATGTAAATGTTTACAGAATTTCTTTCTCAGAGTGGGAGAACATGAGATATAAAAAATCCCCTGAAACTGAAAAAAGTAAGATTTTATTCAGTTCCTTTGTATTTGGAAATGTATTAATTTATGATATTCCACAGTGAGAGAATGAAGTGAAGATGTATTCAGAAGTTGATTAATTTCCCAAAGGTGCTCTACTCTCAAGATATCATCAAATTACTATTGCTGGTTTTCTTACTATGAAGACTTCTTGGTTTTCAACATTTTTTGGCGTATTTATGGAGCACAGACTGGTGAGGTGATTAAACTTCTTGTTCCTGAATGCTTGTCATCACTGGTGTTCTTGGGATTGCAAAACTCAAAAGAAACTGAATGAGCAAAACTGCTGAAAATTATTGCCCAAATCAGAAGAGAATTGGTTTTGTTCACAGAATGTCACACACTGTATGGTGCTTGTACAGAGTGTGACATTCTGTGAACAAAACCAATTCTCTTCTGATTTGGGCAATAATTCTAAGTACAGTTTTCAGAGATCAGAAATCTTAATTTATTGGAGTTGCAGCTCTGTTCTTTTTCAGTTTCATAAGTGTTCAAGATAGTTAAAACAAGAGTAAAAATTTTGGGCATGAGGCAGGTATCACTTTAACCGGCCAGACCAAGAATTAGCTATATACCTCTGTCTCGTTCCCACAGATAATGCAGTATTTCTGAATGGAAGGTTGTGGATTGCATCTTAACAAAATCTTTTAAATATATAGATAAATAAATGGACTTTGTAATTCTTAAAACAGATTCAGATGGGCACATTCTTTGTCAGTTAACATACCCTCAAAACACTGAGTAGTAGAGTAGCTTTTGGAAAATAGCTCCCACTGTAGACAGTGTATCACTGTTTTGTGAAAATTATAGTATTTCCACAATAAAGGTAAATAAACCTTTGCCATTCCAGAAGTGAATGCTGAGAAGAGGGGAGAGAGGTATCCTGTAATAAATACTGTGCTCCTTTTCCCAAAATAAATAGGCCTCTAGTTTCTTCCAAGTGCAATCAGTTAAAAGTATGTCTAAAGGATGTCAACATTTCTAAAGAATGTTGAAGTTCAGTACTGGACTTGCTAGTAGGTAACAGGAGTTTGAATATGGATAGTCAAATTAACAGACATTTTGCATAATGCTCACCTGTTACTTTGGTGAGAGGAGGTCTGTGTTTCTAGTAAGATACTTGATTGAAATTTGGGACACAGCATCTACTCCTACTGATGCCAGGAATGACCTCAACCAGATTTTTCAGGTCACATTTTGGAAAAAGGTTGGAGCACAGATTTATGTCCCACTGATTGCGAGACATGTTTCATGGAACAGAGAAAAATTCCACTGCTACTTAACTTCTCATCTAAAAAACTGAGGAAAAATACCAACCATTTTGGGTCCGTCTCTTGGTACACCATGCACTTGCATTGTCAACTTTCCAAAACAAGTATTTTTTTCTGTAGAAATACAGAAAAAAAAAATTACCATCTTTGTAATGCATTTCTGCCAGGTGAATTGGTTCAGGCTATGAACTCTCATCACCAGCTCTCTAGCAGTCGTGACTTCTCCCTGAGATTTCTTGGCATACACAATGCAGCTCTTTGTAAAGAGATCTGCAAATAGTACAACTACAAGAAAGTCTGTCATGCTTTCTTTTCTGTTTGATCTGTCATTAGGTGAGTGAATGTCTTACTTTTTTTTTTTTTTTTGCATTTATGAAATTTTTATTTTCCCCTTACATTTAGAAGAGGTTCTTTTGTTTGTTTGTTTAAGGTACACATTACACTTGGACAACTGAGATTTCAGCAGAATTGAATGCCTGCCATTTTTGAACATTCAGCAAGAATCTTTTGTAGCTCAAATGCATACATATAGTTTTCTGTTTAAAAGTAATACAAGTTTATTTTTCAGTCAATCAAAACAAACTGAAACCCCCCAAAAAGTCAGAAATGGTAGAATTTTATTTTCACCACTGAAGCTGTCAAACTGTTTTCCTAGTCAGTAATACCGCATTTTCAGTCTTAGTAAACTTCTATTTTACCATCTAAGAAATGTAATTAATACAGAAAAATATTTGGGAGCATCATAAGGTTGTACGATTACCTTTGCAAAAGTCAGGAAAACTGAAAGCAGCATGTGGGACACCAACGTAAAAAACAGTTCTTGTTTAGTTATGCTAATATTTAGGATTTCCTGTTAATGCAGATCTCCATTTACATTCTTACTTGTATCATTAGCCTTTGAAATGGGAAATTAAACAAAGTGATAGATTTCTAGAATGTGTGGGCAGCAAATATGATACCCTTGTCTTCCTTCATTCATTCTGTCTGCTCTGAGGCAGACCCTTCATCTCATTCCCCACCTTTGTAGGAATTGCTTTCAGGATTCCTTATAATAGACAAGGTCCATAATGTTCTTGCTTCCTGCTTATAAAGTTGCTATGCAAGATCTGAGCTTAGTCATCTGCTCTCAAGTTTTCCACCAGCCCTAGCATTCCAGACGGTGATCTGTACATAGGCCTGGTTGGCCATCACCACAGCATTTTTGGTATTGACAACTAAAAACCATCTTTAGGCAACAGGTATTGAAAGTCTTTAATTATCTCTGCATTTTACTCCATATTTTGTTTTTATGTTGACAAGGCAATTGCTGTTGTGCATTTTCAGTTAAGCTTTTTGGTATAGGTGAGGCAGCTGCATCAGATCTTTTTTATCTGTCTCGATACACTCTTGTTTTTTTTAAGTTTTGTTTAGATTATTTTGTCAATTGATTTTGCTAGTAGCCTAGTCTCTTTCAAGATTTTTGTCTTTCTTTACGCCCAAGACTGATGTACAAACATATATGATGACTGGTATACAAACATACACACTGTCTTTCTTAACTTTGAGGGAACAAATTTATTTTAATTTCTTCAATTGTGTGTTATATGTTGCATATTTTGTTGTTCTTTGTGAAGGTTCCAAACCTTTATGTGAAGTACCATATACAAATTTCAGGTCCCTTAGCTATTTCTCTTCATTTGTCTCGTTCCCATCCACTCTAGTCAGCAGTTTCTCCATATCACAGTGGCTGATCATGGAGATGCAAATGTACTCAATGTGCAATCTTGAACTGTGTACATCGCAGGCAGACCTGGAGGTAGATCTGCCCCAGTTCAAATAGTTAAATCAATAGTGATGAATCATTTAAAGTTATCAAAAGGATCATATCTGTATATATTTTCTTGACTAGTAACTAACTTGACAAGTACTAATGCAAGTTTTTTTCACCCCACATATTTTTTCAGATCCTTGACACAAAATACTTATAATTTACTTTATTGTTTTACTATATTTATTATTTATAGAAATGGTTATTCCAAATAAAAGAAGAATGGAATTTTATTTCACTGAGAGATTGTACACAGCGTGCAATAAGAACGAAATACAGAGTAGAACAAATGTGAGGGCTTTATAAGCACTTCTATCAGTAAGAGAAACAGTTGTTCTCCTGCCTGTACTTCGGCTGGCATCTTCTTTTACCCTCTATCTGGGGGAATTCTAGTCTCCCATATTGTTAGAAAAGCTGTTTATGTGTATATTCTGTAAACTATTTGGGTCCAAAATGCATCTGGTTAGCTAAAAAAAGTACAAAGAGTAGCTTTAAAGGACCCAGTTTGATTCATTTAGAAGTGAAATGTTATGAAGCTCAGATGGAAAATTTGGAGCCATGCTAACTTTCAGTGGGACATGATCAGCCAGGGGAAGTTGAGCAAGGTGACTTTTGCTTCTGCAGGATCCCCACAGCGTGGGTGGGTCTTGGACCCTGCCTGTAATTTCATAATTTCTCTTCTAAGAAAAGATGATATAATCCTAGCAGAATAATTATTTATCTCTTTTGTAATATCCAAAATTCTCTGAAATTAAAGCAACAAAAAAATGGCATTTAAAACTTGATTTAAATTAAAAGTAGTCCTCTAGTTTTCTCAGTGGTTAATGAAATTTGTAAGCTGGACTTCAAAGCATCATATGTTAAATGTAGTGTAATTGATAATGACTTACTTTTATTTCTTTTCTGGTTTCTACATTGCAGTGATTGTGTAGCTTTTTTATGACATTCTTGTCCCATATAAAAACATTACTTCAGTTTCATATTTTTTTTAATATGAGATGAGGTTTTAACTAGCAACTACTAACTGGTGTTCAAGATATGCTAACATAAAAATCAAGTAAAAAGAAAAAAAATAATGTGAAATCCCCTGCTTATCAAAGTAGTTTCTAATCCGTACTCCTTTGGTAGTAAAGGTGAAAATATGAAGCAATTGATTGCATAACAACTTGACATCTGAGTCTCCAGTTCTTCTGCTATAGGTATAAATAATAGGATATCAATGGTGATTCCTTCCCTGTGAGATTTCTCTTTCCTTTAATGTGTAGGAGGACATATTAATTGTACGAGTCAGAATGCAGTGTTTGATTTTCCAGGGCTGTGCACATGTGGATACGGGGATCCTGTAGGCTTTCTGGCTGGATGTTGAAAAAAGATGAAAATATCCATCATGATGTTATTAAATTTAATGTCATATTTCCTGTTGATCTGGTGAAATCAGGATTGGAGCTCTGTGTTAGCAATATTCTATGATACATCAGTTGAGTGATGATGAAATAGTCCTACTGTGCAGCTATAAGAGCTTTCTAAAAGTGAAATAATATGACAAACATCAAAGGGTAAGCCAACGCTAGTAAACAACAATCAACTATTTAAAGTAAGTCTGTGAAAAACTGCAATACCTTATCAATTTCAAAGAGGAAATGCAAGAAAATCAATTCATTCAAATTGCATTCACCTTAAATTGAATTTTGAACAGTATGTTTACTATTTACAATTAATCTTTTGGAGGCCAGTTGCCTTTACTGCCAGTAAGTTTTTTAGTAAGAGTGCAGATGTTAGCCATTGGTCCTCAACTTCTCCTCTACAGTGCAGGTAAGTACTTTTTTTCCTTCATTTATTACTATCCACCCTTGTGTGACCTTAACTTCTGCAAGTTATTCTTAAACAGGAACAGACACAGCAGAGAGGTATCTAGTTTGTAAAGAGTTCACTGCAGGCAACTCCAGTTCTACAAAGGTGTTTTATATGTCATATATTAATTTTGAATTGAGGGGCACTGTGTGCTTGCCTGAGCAGGTGCACACCTAAAATGAAACTTGATCTTGCTGTGACTTCCATGTGAGTAGTGCAGGGTCTTAAGGCTCTTTTCAAGCTCCAAATCATAACATCATAGAATCACAGAACCGTTTGGGTTAGAAAGGCCTTTAAAAATCATCTAGGCCAGCCACCCTGCAATGAGCAAGGACAATTTCAACAGGACAAGGTTGTTCAGAGCCTCATCCAACCTGACTTGGAATCTTTACTGGGGTGGGGCTTCCACCATCCTTTGAGGCAACCTGTGCCAGTAATTAACCACCCTCATTGCTGTATGAGTTCTTCCTACATCTAATCTAAATTGATCCTCCTTCTGTTGAAAACCAATAACCCTTTTCCTATTGCAACAGGCCCTGCTAAAATGTTTGTCCTTATCTTTGCTACAAGCCCCCTTAAAAATGAGTAAGAGCTCCTTGTAAAAGTAAGTATTTTCAGGTCTCCATGCTTGGAGTTTGTAACAGATACCCTGGTTTCAATCATATTCCCTATCTCTGGCTAAGTGCAGCCTCATATCTTGTGAAATATACAGTAGCCAAGTACAGTAAAGAAGCCTGAGGTTTCATAGTACAGCCCTTCTATTACATTAGAAGGATGGACTGCAGCAAAAAATGTAATGCACTCGAAATTTTAAGTCCTCAGCACTGTGTGATACAAAAAATAGCTTGCTTTATCAGATATGTAAAATAAATAAGATATAGGAATAGATAAACAAGTTGGTTTACATGAGAGAGAAATAAAGTATTGGCATATTTTTCCTTTTCTCCTGCAGAAAATGTGCCTTAATGTAAGTACCCTGCTGCTAAATTTCTAAACTATCTCTGATTTTAGTTCTATCTCTCTATGAAAAAGAAAATGACAAAGTTGTATATTATTCATATATTTTATACCTATATATATATTTTACATATACATATGCACTTTACATATATATATAAATATAATTATATAAATATATATCATGTATATATACGATTTATATATGTGTATCTATATATTATAAAAATACATTGTTAAGTGCTCTGCTTTTTTAATCATGGCTTTGATGTTTCCATCTGACAGATAGCTCTGCATAATAGTTCATGTGATGATATGATTGCCATACACTAAAAATCAAACTGTGACAGGCAACTGCTGTCTTCTAGTGCTCTTGGTGTTTGCTCTCTTGTAGGAAGTGGACAAAAGATCATTCTGGACCCAACAGTGTATAAAACCCAACATCTACCCCCCTCAAAATGCTTTGAGACAGAGCATGGAGATATTCAGCCGTTCCTTAAAGCTTGTTACCTGTGGAGCTAAAACCCTGTGCATCAGTGAGGTGATGGGTGCAAAGGGCAGCTCTGTGATGGAGCCATGTGTGCAGGGGCAGGGCATGGCCCTCCGAGGCAAGGGAGCCTGTGCTCTGCTTGGTTACCATGCAGCATAACTGCATCACAGCTATGGAACTCTGTACACACAGGGCTGGGGATGGTGTCCTAGAGAAAGAAGAAGCTGCAAGTATAAGCCATGGCCAGGGAAAATAAGTTTCCAAAAGTGTAGTGAGCCCTTTGACAGTAGTGGCTGGTGATGAGCTCAGTTCAACTCTGCTCTGGTCATATGAACAGCCAGAGAGAGATAGTACTATTTAGAAGTTATTTATGCTAATACTGCCTTCACAGTTAACAAGCTAAATCTGCCAAGAATGAAGACTTTTAAAATATTTACTACTTTATTTCTAAGGCAATAATTTCTGACATGCTAGGAAGTAGCATTAAAGCACTATGGAAAAAGGTTTATAATCCTCTTATCACTCATATTTCTGAGGTCAAAGATGATGTAATTTTTCAACGGTTGCCAGCAGCCATATGTTCTGCAATTACAAACAGTTCTAACAGAAACCTTAATTTGCAAAAAATCCAGATTTTTTGCAAGTGATTTCTCTATGTGATCTTTCAAAATACCATTGTGTCCCTCATAAAATAAATACTCAATCCTTTTAGTTCTTATTAATCATTGAAGAGCTGTATAGGGCTACTGTTACTATCCCCCCGTTTTTTTTTCCCAAACAGGATGAGAGGATGATTTTGAGGAATGCAAGGGCCCAATATTTTAAGTATCTCAAGAATGTTTTCTTTATAATAATTCATTTTCACTGTTAAGAAGAAATTACTGCAATGAGAAAGATATCTCAGTGTAAAACATTAGTAAGATATTCTTGTTCTTTACAGAAAACATGGCAGGTTGCATGTCAGTGAAGCAGACAAACATAACTTTTCTTGCAAAATACCTGTTCAGCATAGCACTTAAACATCCACGTAAGACACTTTGCAGTCAGTGCTTAAATTTGAACATATGCCCTAGTGTTTATTGAATCTGGTTCATGATACATACCCGTGAGTACATTGATTTAATGAATAATCTTTTTAAATGTATGTTTTCCATTTCCATAACTCACTAAACCTCCTTCCTTTTGGATCCTTCTATTAAACGCTTGTGTTTTCCCCTCTGTTTAAGGAAGGTTAGAGCTTTTTCTTATATTGTGACTTCATAATTATAAGAATTTGGTTTCTGTCTCAGCAGATTTTTGAGCATTTGTGATGTTAGTTGCCAGATTTTCAATCTTTTCATTTTAACTTGCATCCAGTAAAAGCTGAATTTATAAATAAATTTGGTATAAAGTAAAGATGATCCTGAGAGCAAAAGATAAATCATTATTATAGACATCACAACAGTTTGTATGACTTTGTACTCAATAGGTAAACTGCTGCAAGATAAATATTAATCTGTTTTGGAATTAAAATCCTAATTTTAAACAGGAATAAATAACACCCATGTATACCATTTTCTATCAGGTTGTCAATACTCTATCAACCATGGGAATATGCAATATTTAATCTATATGATATTATTTGTACAGAAATTCTCATTACACACAACTCCTTGGAATTGTCGTAAAAGTAGTGGTCAACAGACTCCACAGGGGGATATGCCCCAAGTTCCCTTTCTGAGCCCGTGCACTGGAGGTAGGGTAGGGGTGGCTGGTGTGGGAGTAGGGCTGTTATATGGGCTGTAGAATCAGGACAGAACTGCAGTCTGTGGCTGCAAACAGAGCTAGCTATACACTGCCTGGTACTGACCGTGGTCTCTCCATGTCTATCCAACCAGGACATCCAGATGTGGAGAGGGACAGAGGGCGTCCATTGTTCCGCTGTTCAAAGGCACTGGTACCCATCAGGGTTGCAGGGAAGTGGGCAGGAAAGAGGCACCAGAGATGAGTAGTCAACAGCACAGCTAATGGAGCTAGCTGAGGATGCCACCACGTGCCTGGAGCAGTACACTCTGCAGTTCTTCTCTTTGGCTGCTTATCCCACTGCTGATCCTTCATCCCCCAAAGCCTCTCACACAGCAACATTGTCCAGCGCACACATGACTTCCAAAGGTTGCATTTGCCATTTCTGCAGGAAAAATTTAGGATCTTTTAGTAAACTGGGTTATTATTATACATCAGATCAAAATATTAATCTTGGGTTTAATTCAGCCACGAATAAACTACTTTTATATGCCTCCTAGCCTTCCATTAACATTCCTATGCGTTTGCAAGGAAGTTATTTTATTTCTAAGCTTTCAGGTAATCTCTGTCAGGCTGTAAGTAGATGCAGAAATCAAGAAAAATACAGGCTTGTGTAATTTTTGCTTTAAATGCTAATACTACACAGGGAAAACATTGTATTCATCTATTAATTTTTAAATAAATATATATTATAATTGCTGCTCACAAAACAAAATAAAACCTATATTTCCAGGAAAATGATCATAGGATCTGTTTTTCCTGATTAGAATACTACAAAAATAATTTCCTTCTTATTAATTGATACTGAAAAGTGCCGTTTCATTTTAGGAAGTAAATATTTGTTATTAAAAAGTGTAAAAGCATCTTGAAACATCAATGTACATGTTTGACATGTACACCTATAAATAAAAAAATTTTTTATGTTACATATATAAAATAAAGGAAAACATTAACAATAATGAAGATTATATATTATCAGACATTTAATTAAAATGTTTCAGAGTCATAGAGTCATAGAATCATAGAATGATTTGGGTTGGAAGGAACCTTAAAGATCATGTAGTTCCAACCTACCTGTCATGGGCAACAACGTCTTTCACCAGACCAGTTTCTCCAGAGCTTCATCCAGACTGGCCCTAAACTCCTCCAGGGATGGGGCATCAACAGCCTCTCTGGGCAACTTGCCCCAATGTCTCAGCACCCTCATACCATAGATTTTTTCCTAGCATCTATCCTAAACCTGCTCTCTTTCAGTTTCAAGCCTTTGCCTCTTGTCTTGTCACGTGTACACTTGCTGTGCTCATGTGAATAGTTTCCTTCCATCTCCCTTGGAGGCTCCTTTCAGGTAGTGAAAGGCTGCAATTAGGTCACCTGAAAGCCTTCTCTTCTCCAGCCTGATCAGTCTCAGTTCTCTCAGCCTTTCCTCACAGGAGAGATTTTTCATCCCTCTGATCATCTTTGTGGCCCTTCTCTGAAATTACTCCAATAGGTCCATTCCTTGACATTGAGGGCCCCAGAGGAGACAGATAATACTTACCACCAGGTCAAAGAATTCATGAAGGAAAAAAATCTGTCAAATCCCAGCTGTGAAGAACCTCTCCCATGATGCAAGGAATCAACACTCTCTATTTCTTTCAGAAATTTCAGCTTCCAAGGGTGTAGAGGATAGAGAAAGAGTGAGCCAGATTACAAAGGGATAGATGACTGAAGTGAGAGCAAAGTCAAATTTCAGTTAAAGGTCTTCCAACATATTGCAGAAAAACAGTTATTCCTTATAATTAAGTATGGTGAATGAGGGGTTGAGTTTCTTTACACTGCATATTGATGCAGCATCATTTTTACAGATTCTGGAGAGGCGTCTTAATTTAAATCACACAATCCTACCCATTCGTCAAACTGCCAAATTTGTTTGCAATTACATAAAATTCCCTCTTCCAAATTTATGATGGTTTTAGACCTAAGAACATTGGTTAAGTGTCTGTCTGCAAAAGCCATATATCCTTTTTTAAAAAACATTTAAAAGAAGTGATAAATAAAATTGCAAGAATGACAAATATCTTAGCTACATTGCTCTTAAAATACTGTACTGAAATAAAGATTTAACAGTCTGTGCTTTACCAAAAACATTAACAATAGGGGTTTTTTCCAATGTATATTGGGAGTAACAAAACACTACAGTTGCTTTTTAATAAGCACGGCGCTATTGTAACTGTAGAAATAATTCAAGGAAATGTATTAGAGAGTGCTTAAAAGAAATTACAACCTATTTGTCATCATTCTTCTTCTAAGTGTTTAAGTTTACAGATTCATCATAAGAAGAGTGTTTCAAAGTGAACTCAGTCTAACCATGCAAAGAATAAGAGGAAGGGCTTCTACAGTCTTCTAACCAGAAGAGGAAGGTCAGAGAAGTCCTACCACTGTCCTGGATTGCCAAGAAAATTGTATTCTATTTGCCATCTGTATGGCAGTTTTCTGTTAAGTGGGCAGTTTTCCTTATCCCTCCCACAATCATTCCTCCTTCTGGGGAGCCATCTGCTGATAATAGGCTATTGAATGTCACTGCATGACTGATAAGGACTAGAGCATCCCATTGTGAGATGCTCTGCCCAGAGGGAGGAGCCAAGCATTCCTACCCAGATATAATCTTGAGATTCTGGAACACCATCACGATTTTTCTCCACTGGATATTCCATAGGAACAGCTGCCTCTTCGGCTGGATCTTCAGAGGAAGACTAGACCCTTCTACAGTGTCCTGCTCCAACAGAACCACACCTGACACTCCAGGAGGACTGCAGCCACATTTCCAATTGGACTGCTACCAACAGCCTGACCAAGAGGGTGTCAGGTTGGCTTCTGACTCTGTCAGTGTTGCTTCAGTTTACTTCATTTTTTATTTTATCTTTTTATTTTCTTCCCTAATAAAGAACTGTTTTTCCTGCTCCCCTATTTTTACCTGAGAGCCCCCCTTAATTTCAAATTTAAAACAATTCAGAGGGAGGAGATTTACATTTTTCCATTTCAGGGGAGGCTCCTGCCTTCCTTAGCAGACACCTGTCTTTCTAAACCAAGACAACCATCCTGATAAACAATGCTGGAAAACTGGTAACTATGGATGAGGAGAAGGCTGAGGTACCCAACAACATTTTTGCCTCAGTCTTCAATGTAGCACTCCTGCCCAAACCTTCTACAATGTGAGTCCGTCCCACAGGCAAAACAGTCTTCACACAACTGCTTTTTCATGGGCCATTAGTTCATGGGGTGCAATTTTTTAAGGATAAGCTGTTCTGGTATAAAAGCAAGGGTCTTCCTCCTCTATCTCTGGAAGCAAGAGTTCTTGCTCTCTCTGTTCAAGCCTCTCACCAGATCACAGCTTCTCAGCATCCACATGCTCCAGTGTGAGCACCTTTCTGTATCCTCCACAGCACTTCATAAATTACAGGGAAATAGCTTGCTGTAGTATAGTCTTCACCATGGCTTGCAGAAGAATCTCAGCTCTGATGCTCAGAGCACCTCCTCCTTCCCCTGACCTTAGTATCGCCATATTCTCCTCACATGTCTTCACCTTTCCCTTTTTCTCTGACGGAGAGAATTGACATTCATAGGTTGGTTTGTTCTTAAGTTCTAGCTACTGAAAAGTTTTTATAGAATTCTGCAGCACTGAAAAGTTGATTCTGTCCAGGCTCTGTCTTGGTGAATTGCTTGCCATGCCTCTCACTGCTGATCATGTGGTCCCAGCTGGTGCTGTACATGCCACACCAGACACTGCCTTCACTCAGTGCCTCTCCTCACGTGGGGAGCTGAAAAGGAACAACTGCTGTCACCACTTCTGCCCTTCTGTTCTCAGCATGGCTGGCTAAAAGAGGCTAAGCAAATAAAGCTCATTATGACCCATGCTGAGATAGCAGCAGCTGTGTGGCACTGTCCCGGCCACGCCACTCTCAGCCACATGGGCACTCCTGGCTGCGTGAGCCCTCCTGGCACTAGCCCAACCTGCATGGTCCCAGCCACGTGGCTGCTCACAGCACCGGGATGGCCCCTGGCAGCATGACCTCTCCCTACCCCTCAGAGAGCAGAAGGAAAGAGAGCTTCTCATGGGCTTTTCATTCTTATATATGGTATCATAGAGGCCTTACCAATGCCTCTAATTGGCTTGGCAGCATGCTAAGCCTATTCTCAGGGCAGTCAGCAATTGGTTTTGCCAGGACGGAGGAAGCTGGTGGCAGCTCCTCACAGAAAATCACTTCCATGGTTGGCCTCTTCCTTCCTCACCAAAAGTCAGGCCATACAAAACCAACACAATGGTGTAGGTGATCTTGAAGTCAGGGAGGAAAGCAACCTTCTTTATGTTCTCCAATACCATTCAGCCTGCTTTACTCTCCAATTGAGATATACTTTCCCAACTCTACTACCAGAAAGGTGGTGGGAGTTTTGTTTGTTTATTTTGTAAAAAGCAGTGAGCTGGCCTGGGATTTCTGCTGGAACTGAGAGATAACATCAATTTTGAAAACCCATTTTGCATGCTGTTTCAAATATCTGACTGTAAAGGAAAGATGTGTGAATGGCATATTCTCTGTGACAGCAGTGGTGAATCAAAGTTATAAGTGGGGTTGGCACGAAAGAAGTAATGGACTTTAAATCAGACTGGGCATAAGTCAGTAGCTTTGTGACCCAAAATTGGTGCAAACCTTGTCTTTGATTTTTCATTGTTGAATGCTAGATCTGCCAGTGCTGCATTTTATCTGTTCTACCATTCACTGAAAGCTGTTATATCTCTATGACATCAGCATGAAATGATGGGTCAATTAAATGCTCTTGTATATAAAACAACTGGGGAGCTTGCAATAAGCTGCAAATCCAGTAATTTTCATGTTTTTTCTGTGTGCTTTGAACTAGTCTTTTTTAGATTATTTTTGTATACTGTTTTTTACACTCAACTCCACCCCCACCTGGCACGGTAAGAAATAGAAACAGAAAAGTTCCATCTTCTGATAATGCACCTTTGTTTTTGTGGGAGATATTTTTGTTTTGTAAGGGTTAAAGAAACCCAGTGGGTCAAAATCTCTCACTATATTGGCAGAAAGACACTACAAATGCCTAGAAGAGAAATTTCTGTGGAAGGAAGTTTTCTTGTGATGAAATCTTCATTTGATGACTGTTGGGCTTGAATTCTAACCCTGATTCATGCAATAAAAAGTGTTATGTGAGGAAGCACAAAGCTTCACTCTTAAGAACTTATGGTTTAGAAAATATTGGTCTTTGTACTTTGTCGGTCTTTGTATTGGTACCACTCAATTCCGTAGTATCTGCCAGCTGAGCAGAATGTGAAAGGAGGTACAGGAAAATGGAAGTGATCTCTTTCTCATACTCTGAACTGGTCCACCTTTCTTTATCTCCTGCTGTGACGAACAACTTCATTAGGCACAGATAACTTTCTGAAGTGTTTCTTATATGTCCTGAAACTGCCAGATGTCAAAAATCTCCCATCATTCAGGGCAGTCTATACATTTTTACTGGTGTGGGTTCTCATTGTAACAGCCTTTCTCTCATAGGCTGAATGCTTTCAGAAGAACCATGAACAATGTTTCACCATATTCAAAGAAAGTAAGCCCTTTTAAAAAAGACTCATTTTATTTAATGTATTTTTTAATCCCATATTTTGTTAACTGTCCTTTTGTGGGGAAGAGGAAGAGCAGAATAAATAATTAAATTATGCTACTGCTCAGAACTACTATCTTCATTTATATTGGATCAAAGGCAAATGTCCTGAAAGTGGTATAATCTTGAAGACTTAAAGAAAACGTTTCTGCATTTATCAGAATAATTTATTTCCTGACAGTTTGACAGAGACATCTTCAATCCCCTGAGTCTGTAGTCCACACAGAATCAGAAATGTTTAGCTGAAGGTTGTACAAATCCCAGAATATACAGAGTTGCAGGATCTTTTATAAGTGTAATGAACAAGGCTATGTTCTTTCTGACAGGGACTCTTTAAACATATTTTTGCATGATGTCCAGAACATTTATATCTCAGTCAAGTCAAGTCCTTTGGATGGTGAAGTATAAAAGATTAAAAATCTGACAATTTCAGAGACATGGTGAAAGCCTGCTCCCATTAGTTAAGTGTAGTCTGCATATAAAACAACTGCAAGAATTAGGAATTTTGCTAGGTGATCGATCCTTTTATGTGAAAATGTGCCCATACCAAGTTTAAAGGAAGCTTTGACTAGTTGGGCTTAAAAATATTGAAAATAATAATATGTAAGATACACCCAAAGAAATATTTCAACCAAACGTCCCTCCCTGATTGCTCCATCTGAGCTGTTTACCAGAGAAGGAAATTCTGGAGTAGGTTTCCCAGCTGTAATAATGGTAAAAAGTGGGTTTGGTTGTATAATGAAATGTGATGAATTTAAGTGAAGTGATACATCCATCTCTGTCATGTCAATAAACATTTGATCTGTTCACTTTTTTTACAACACTGTAATATCCCTGCGTTCTATCTTTGTACTTATGAAGAAATTGTAACAGCAAGCTACTGCAAGGATTAGAAACACAATTTAACATCTTTTGTTTGTTAAACTAAATTATGGAAATGTTTGGGTATATTTCAGTCTTTCCAAGAACTTCCCTTTCTACCATTACTCTGTAGAAGCTTAATTATAAAATATCAAGACTCATAGTTTAATCTTTTCCAAGTCTAAATTATCACATAATTTCCTAAATAGTGGTTTGGGTTTTTTGTCTGGGTTTGGTTTTCCAAAAAAAAAAGAAAGGTCATCTAAACACCAGTGAGAGACAATGAACTTTGACTAACCTCCGGAGGACCACTTGACTATGAGTAGTACAATATTTAAGAGAACTTCTCTTTATTGATCAAATGCAATTGAACAATGAAAAAAGCAGAATTTGTGAATGTGCTGGCCAAAGGGGTCCTGGAATGAGTACCTAATTTAAACCTAAATTAAAAAAAAAAAAAGACAGAACAACACCTTTAAACATTTGTACCTTCAAGGGGCATTTCAGTAGGTAAGGTCAAGAACAAAGCAATAGACTATTGGTACATGTGAGACTGAGACAAGTTGCTAAAAAACATGTTAATGAGTGTTCACAGGAAAGAAACATGAAGACAGTCATTCTTTCTAAAGAGGAAGTATACGATGAAAAATACATATGTTCTCATATGACAAAAAATTTATAATAGAGTAACTGGAAAGGAGTCATGTAAAAGGAAAAATTGAAAGCCTTAAAACTGATGTAAACCAAATTGTCACCTTAGAAATATAAATCAAAGGTGTTGTATATTACTTAATACAGGTGAAGTTTTCCTTAGCATATATGTAAAGGATCAGAGAAACCGAATTGATCATAAGACTTGGGAGATTGTGATCCTATTTTTCAAGTATTGTGAGATGTTGTTAAGCAAATGGTTGGATTTCTTTCCACACGTCATTTCTGTGGTCAGTTTATTAAGGTTAATAAGAGCTTGAAAGTAAGTTCCAATAAAAGGGCATGTTTTGTACTATGAGATGTTTACAATGTCAATACTCTGGATAAAAAATCTCAATGATTTTTTGGTATTTTGCACAACCCTCTTGTATTTTGGCATTACTTCAGCTTAAAATGCTAACTTTTTCTTTTTTCCTTAAGCACTTCATTAACCCTATGAATTTCAAAACATTCAAAAGAAGTAAAGGTTATGACAAGAGGGAAATGGGATAGATTAACAGTATTAATTATTTGTGAAATTTGTAAAATCATTTTCTAACTTGTTATTTTACTGCATACTGCTTGCTTATTTACATTTAAATAAGAAACTAAGCACATTTCCTCATAAAGTAGTTAAAATACCACTCTCTGCATAGTCCTCAACTTTATCTTCATGACTTACAAGACATATTCTGACGGAAGCCCAGTTTTCTGCCTTGGTCAGGCTAAACCTCTAAAAGCAAGGTGCATATTTTCTTAATTTAAGTAGAGTTTATCTCTTTTTAAATGTATTACTTTATTTTTTAAAAATAGCCCTCTAGGCTGAAATTTTGCAATGTGACAGAAAGCATCAGGAATGATTACCTAACCAAGTGTCCATGCTTTACAGGACAATTATGGAATGCCACAGGCCATAGGCTACAGTACTTGGGCATGGAGAGCATAGACTGAAGCAGGAATCCTTGTTGCACCCATACTACTGGCAGTAGAACCCCAGGTGTAGGAAAATGTACTAAAAAATTAGTTGAATTTTAAAAAAAGGGAACTTATGAGATAGCTTATAGACAGTCTAGGCTCATTTTCTGAATTCAGCAAGAACCAGAATATGTGTTTAATTTGATGCAAAGGAGCGGTCCACTTATAAGTGTATCACCCCATCAAAACTAAGTTTTAGAATGTTAGCATCTGCCCTATTTCAGCTCTGGTGTTTAGAGAGGAGATTCACACCGTAGCCAAACACCTTGTAACTTACAAGTACTTCTTTGCTAGGAGGTACATTTTATTCTGATCACTCAATGTTATTTTCCAGGAAAGGACAACTATGACCACTACAGTCAAGGGTGGGCTATGAGAAAATTGGAGGATTTGCCTCCTCAGCACAGCTCTTTGCAGAATACATATTAAATCTGTGACCCAGTATGTGGCTGGGTCCTTTGTTCTGAATGCAAACGAAAAGGAGGAAGGGATTAAATGACCTTGCTCTCCACAGAAGTGTCTCATCAGGAAAAAAATGCCTTTTAGGGAAGCTTGCTAGACTATCGACCTATAATTGTCAGGAGGACTAGTAAAAACCATCTTACTCAATATCCTCTTACATGAAATTTCCAGGTTGCCAGTTGTACACCAAAATAAAATAAATTCCACTCAGTTTAAACATGTGCTTATACATAGACAGATCTGGATTATTAAATGTGGCATCGTTAAAATCTCTGTAGATGGGTAATTAACAGCATGAAGCAAATTAAGCAGAGACATGCTGTATCTAATTTGAGTTACTGTACACTAGCTCCTTATTGCATGCCTCCAGAAAATGGCATGATGGAATGTGGAAATAATTTTTCTTAATAAGAAAAATTAGTGGGAATGTCCCAGAAGGTCACTGGAAGCTCATGTCATGAAATTACTGCAGATGTTTGACACATTAACATGTGTTTTGATACTTTCATTGCTTTTATAAACAGTATCTACATAAACCTTTGGCTGAAAATGCATCGGTCCTCTTTTTCTGAACCATTTTTCTATGAAATACAATATCTATAATGCACCTTAATTACTTAATAGATCTTTTGTTAATGTCTTCAACATCTTGGCTACTTCAATGTGTGATGAGCATCAGCAGAAGCCTGCCATCTAAGCTTTCAGGATGCAAAAAGGTATGAAACACTGTTCTACAGAATTAATATCTATCAGGCCAAATGCAGGACAGGAAGTTCAGCAGTGTGAGGATGTAAATCAGTGGTGCTGTCAGCCAAACATCACAAATTTCTGCAGGGGAAAGGTAGAATTTCTTCATAATCCAGATTCTGCTGCTCTGGGTGACTGGGAAAGGCAATTCATTTTGAATTCTTTCCCCACAGTGTAGTCAGAAGAGTTTGCATTTACTTGTGCCAGTGTACAGTCTTGCAACAATAGCTACATTTTGTTGGCACCTTCTATATGGCAATAGCAAAAATGAGACAAACAAGTAGAATTGTCTAACAGTATTTGCTTTTGGAGCAGTCTGATAGCACCCATAAGAGGTGGAAGAGTTGTATAAAGTTCTTTTTTCTCTGTTTTTCTTGCACGGCAAGGAAGTATTTTACATGCTGATAATTGAGGCAAAACTGTAGTATAAACAGAGCACTTCCAGAGTTAGCACAAGGTCAATCAAATCAAGTCAGTTACAGGGGTATGGTACAGATTTGACCTTACGTGGATACTTCACAGGAAATAGTGAACATACTGTGTCTAAATGTCTAGGATTTTTTGAGTGAAATAAATGACACTGGGATTTTTAAAGTTCGTTAGAGAAAAACAATAGCTTTTAGTCAGTACAGAAAAAGCCTTAGTGTTTGCTTAGTGTTTTCCTTTACAAATTCTCTCTCTGAAGAATTTTCTTGTTGAAATGTTTGCTGCAAAAGTGATTTTTAAGCAAATGCAAGAGTTGTTCTTAAAATAAAAAAGAAAATAAAAGATAAAAAAGCACTGAATAACCGAATTCCCAGTTCTGAGTGGTTTTACTAGAAATCCATGTCTAAGTGTTACTTGCCATGAGCAAAAACCATGACACCTCTCTGTCCTGTTAGCAAGGGTATCTCAGTCTCTAGGTATTCTGAGTGAGCAGGACTGGTCTATTGCATGTGAAACCATCATTATTAGAAATTGTAAGTAAGGAAAAAAATATTTTAATGATGAACTAAGCTAAGGTAATTGTAAACTGGGGTGAGAATCAGAGAATCATTTTCTCTCAAATGTGGCAGAAACAGTACTGAATACTGACTCTTCTTTTGAGATATTGTCACGATTATTTTTTCTGTCTGCCTTTTAATGTATTGCTTACTGGGTTTATTAGAATAATGTCAATAAATCTCCTCTGTAGATCAGAACTCTGTACTGATAGACCATGTATAAAAGTGTTGGAAATTGTGTGATGTGTATAAAAAAATGTACTCTTCTCAGCCTTGCTTCTGCTGGTGAAACACCCTGCAAAAATAAGTATTCTGCAGAGCTAAGGTGTGCACAGGAAGCTAACATGCTTGTATGCAACACTGAAAGCCATGCAGCACTGCTCCTAGATTTTCTAAGGCTTTAAAATTTCTTAGTGTAATTTCCTCTCACCTTGCACATAGCATACAGGGATTCAGATGAATAGTGGCTATGAAGAAAGAAGGAAATTTAACATCTAAGTTTTTTCTTAAAATACTTTGGGTGAAGACTCAAGCCCTCATTTCATCTGAAGGAATGATTCAAATTAAGTTTATTTCTATCTTTTTCCTTAACCAGAAGAGTGCCACTCTGGGCTTGAGACATTAAAAGTTGCTAGCTGAGCCCACTCTTTTCCCCTTTTCTGGAATGAGGATGCCATTACAATGCCATTACAATGCCATTACAATGCCTACCTTCCAAAGATCTCACAGGCTAACTGCAACACTCCTAGAGCAGAAAAGAGAAAGGTTGTTCATAAAGCAGCAGGTAAAAATTTATTCAGATGGTTATTATTTAACTTCTACCTTGGTCAACACTACATGGCATAATTCTACCATGTGTTCTTTTTTGCAGAAAACTTGCAAAATTGCCTGGTTATCCAAATAATGTGATTTTAGACTTCCAGTTACTCAAGGAATTAAGGCTGCAGGAATTAAGGGCAACGTTGGGAAGAATTTTGCAGTAAAATTAAATTAAAATTCCAAAACATTCTGCCTCCAACAGCTAAGATCATGGGGGAAAGACAAGAGCACAGCATAAGGGACTGCATAACATAATTTTTAATTAAAAGCCATTTGTACAATCAGTTGTAGGCAGTTAGGCTGACATAAGAAATAGACAGAGAACATGAGGCAAACATAGGCATCTCTGCTCAAAAACAATAGAAACGTGAAAGAAATAAGAGCCTGTGGGTATAATTGTGCTCTCAGTCACACGAGGAGTAGAATACACATATGTCTTGATTAACTGCACAACATTGTAAAGAACATCATAATCAGAAGCTATAAATCCACTGGACAGGTTAGGGCAAACAATTGATGAACCTGGAGCAGCTCTTCAGGAAAGGACTTAGAGAAGTGAAGGTACTCACAGCTGTCAATTAAAGGGAGTCAATGGTCTTTGTCACAGTGAGAGGTGGTGATCTGGGTGTATTCATCCATGAAAAGCAGCACACTTTTGTTTGCTCATCTTCTTTCTCTTATTACATAGTGCTGAGAGCTCTGCTTCATCTGTCACATTTTGAAAACTTGTGTAACTTGTTTCCCACTCAATTTTTCGTCCTATCTGGCTTTATTTTTCATCATGTTGTGTTTCTGCTTTTCCCAAATTGAAAGAGGACTCTGTTTATCAAACTCCAAAATTTTCTCAGGACCCATCCTAAGACATTTAGCTTTCTTAACAAGTACCTGTATGAAGGTTGCATGAGAAGATGATACAGATTTCTTACTGGTCACGTCAGAGACATTATGTACTCATGCCACAGTTTCTAGAGGTTTCTGATACATCTAAATGTACTGGTACCCGAGAAATTGCCTCCTTAGCATCTTTCAAAAAAAAAAAAAAAGAGTAAATTCTTTGCTTGAAAAGCTAGGAACTGTTATGCAAATGTCTTTGAATTAAATCTGGTCTGGTTGCAAGGGCTAAAGGATGTAATTGCCCTGTGTTCTTCTGGAAGACTTTTTTTTTTCATTGTCTTGTGCCTTGAATTAATTTGGTTTATGTGCTCAAAGGCAACTCTGTGATGAATGACATGGTGCAAGAAGTGGTGATGATTTCAGGAAATGCTTTCTTCACTTGCTAAAGCACCAATGCAGCTGTATAGCTCAACATTTTAAAAATATTATGTTCATACATACTCAGAGTTTTCAGACCACTCTTCTGTCAAAATATATTTGACAGAATATTATTTTAGTCAGTACAGAAATATAAAATATTATATTACTTATTCAGTAACAGTTTAGTATTAACTATACCATAAGTAACAAATGCTAGAAAAAGATTGGGGGTTGTTTTCGCCTTTATTTGGCAAGTTTTATTTTATGAAGTCACTTGTCTACATTTTCCATTTATTTATTTTTGATAGAAATTAATAGAAAAGTATGTCATCTGAACTCTGATATTTTGATTTGGAGATGTTGCCATGGTATCCTATCCAGACTGTAGTTGGAGCCCTGCTATTCTGCTGGTTTTGTTGGTGACTTAAGTTCCCTTGTTAGACCACATTTTTCTTGAAGTGTCTAGTTTTACTTCCAACTTCATCAGCTAAGTCTGTGTTTCAAAGAATGGTCAGTAAGGAAGAAAAATTATTTATGTTATTAAAACTGCAATATTTGGTGACTACATCAGGATTTCCAGATTTCTTGAGTATATTTATTTGTAATTTCCACAGCAAGTGGATTTATTTTGAGAAATCTGTTTAGTTAAAAAATCCTTAGTTACCACAAAACAGTTTCAACAAAAAAATTGGTGACTGTGCTCTGTGACTATACTCTTCCATGTTAAATCAATGGTTTACTTTACATGTGGCACAGTATTTCTCTGACCTATCTTCAAAAGCGGGAGTGAAATTAAACCAAGAGTTCACATCTACCACTTGAGTTATGAGACTCTGACATGATTTCAATTTTACACAGTTTTTCCTCAGTCTGTTGAAAAAGATAAGCCAAGTGGGCAAGGGAGTGAGAATTTTCAGGACTGAATTTGCAGCTAATGTGGTTGTCAGAGCTAAAGACATGCACATTCCCAGAAGTATTTCTATCGGCTATTTTTCCTTGAGAAGTATCGTCTTTCTAAAATCACCTTTTTCAAGGAAATCAAGTATTCCCCAGCATGTGGCTGATGGTGGTCTCAGGGCTGCATACTTTCTGGCATACCTCCATCAGACTTTGACATAGGCCAGAAACTATAATTTGGAGCCAGCAGTGTAAACCCTGAGACAATGGAATTATTTTTAACTGACCTAAATCAAGCATAAACAATAGAGCAGCTTGAAAGGTTTGGTCTACGAAAAATGTCACAGTCTATGGAAGACTGCTTCCTCTGTTTAATCTGTCACTATATTTCTCAAAACATGACACTCCTTGAACATAATATACTTTGATGATAAACTAGATTAACTTTCCCAGTACAAATGAAAGGCCACCTGTTGCCAGAATGCCCATATTCCTTGTTGGCTGTCTTGTAGCTGTCATCACTTCAATGCAATCTGCGCCCAACATGCTGGAATATAATGAATATGTCAGGAGTTGGAGGTCAGCCATCAAAGTACATGAAAACTTGGCTTGCATACAGTGTCAGCATGGAGGCCTTGCCTATCATCCTGTGCAAAGGATTTCTGCACCACTTGATTTGTTTGCAGAGGGCTTGTTTCTGTTGGATGGAACACATTTACGGAGAGGCTTTTTGACAGCCCATTCAAATATTTTCAATTTGGAAAATGGTGCTTCCTGTTTCAAGCTCTATAAGTGATGGATGCTGTGAAATGCCACTGTAGCTGATCATGCTTTTTGTTTATTGTTTTTATTCTAGCATGAAAAGAGCCATGATGAGCCTTGAAGTATTTTGATGAGAGAAAACAATAGAATAGGAATGCAGCTTACTATAAAATCCTGTTCCTTTTGTATTGTGAGCAGAACCCTACTTTTGCTTTCTTCATCCTTGGTTGACATTATAGGTCTGTTTGCTAGCTTTTTAATTGGGATTAAAGATTTTAGACTCTCACCTATGGCAAATCTAGTGGTTTAAAATACCATGGACATTTCTTAGAATTTTTAAAAATTATTTTTAAACTTCTCCTGAGCTCTCATATTTATGTGACCTCTTGGGTCCTCTATTAAAATATTTTTAAAGTGACCTTTAATATTTTCAAAGTGACAATGTGAGAAAAGCTTGAATTCTCTTTCATGCATCTTCTCCACATCTGTCCCATTATGTTAAAAAATTTATGTCTTCATTGCTTGGCACCAATTTTCTTCTTCCTCTTCTGCACAAATATACTTTCTAAAGCTTCACACATTTTCTTGGGTTTTTTTAGGTCAAGTTATGTTTCTCCACATACGCAAATGAAGATGTTCTGAATAAGCCACAGTTACACATTTAATCCCAGCTCAGCCTATGGAGCCTTACTTTTTTTGAGAGAGAAGTTTCAAAAACTTCTGGATAAAAAAATGTTAGGTGAATGTAATTTCTCCTATTTCAGAAATAAATTCATATATCTTCCTTTTTACATGCCAACTTGTCAAGGCAGTCAGTAAAAGAACCATAGAATACAGAGTATAGAAGGCTGTAGTTGTGATTTGTTTTCTTTGCCACCATAACCTCTTCATGTCTCTTTTTGGGTGTCAGATCCTTTACTCCTCAGCCACACTTGATAACCACTGTGAGGATGGCTAAGGAAGGGCTCTGTAGGTATGATAAAGTTAGCAGAGCCTTTTTTATATATGCCAAGTGGAAAGAAAAAAGAAGGTGGCTTAGATGTCCCCATATTATTAGCAAACATATGAAGCTGGACATTTAATAAGAATGAAAAAATGACAGCAACTTCTGAGCCAACAAGAGAAATGTATTTTGACTACCTACCTTTTCCCAAGACATTGCCCTAACTCAATTTTTTCACTTGCTGGTCTGGATGATCTAATTTGGCTTATGTACCTTCATCTAAAATATGGTATATCCACAGCGATTCAAGCATCCTGATGCCTGAAGGTAGCAAGCATCTACTGAGTCACAAATATTTCTGCTCCCCATCTTGAATTGGATGCAAATGGAGCCATGTCACCAGAGATATTTCTGATGCCTACTGCCTTTTCAATGTATGTTATTTTGGGCATGTAAATTTTATAAGAGATAAGGGATTTTAACCTGTATTTTTTACCTACTCCATACTTTGTAAAATATATTTTAATATTGTGGGATTTATCTTAGGTAATCTCATGACTCAGATGTATCCCCTAAGTAAAACCCTCAAAATATGTTAAAGCTGAAGACAACTTACAACACACTGCTCCCTGAACAGGAAAAAGAAACACCCACAACCTGCAGTGTAAAATTCGTGCTGGCTTATATCTTTTAGATGTCTTCAGAGTATATACTCTGTATCTGACTTAGAACATTAACAAAATGTAAAATCTTACACGGAAGGACAATGTACAAACAAATTATTTTTCCCAGTTACTTTACATAAGTGTAAAAGAGTGTAATATTTTCATGGTTGCTGTGAAGATCTTGTTTCATGTAAATGGAGGTTTGCCTATAGCAATAAATAAAAGAAAATCTACGTTGTGAATCCCCACTGGAGTTATACTTAAGTAAAATTTTCAATATAGGGAACACTAACCATAGGCTAAGACAAATTTCTCATTAAAAAAACAGTAACAATATATCTCAGTAGAGACAAAGGTCTTAAGAGCATGTGCATATTATGAGGTAACTTATAGACCATTTATTTGCCTTTACTGTTATACTGGCAAACAGATATGGTTGTCATCTTATTGCAGAAGTTCCATTCTGTTGTCTCCTTATTGCAAAGGTTTCAAACCTTCTTGGTGTTTCTCATGGGCAGCTCCTCAGAGCACGGGCTGTTTATCCTTCACAAAGTAGCCAACTGACCCTAGGTCCCTTCTCAACAATCCAATCTACTCTTTTACAGCACTGTTCTTATTGGTTACAGCTGTGGCCTGTTAAAGTCAGGCCTGTTCTAATATTTGATAATTGGCCCAGCTGCAACTCCTTGGGGGTAAGATTACTTTCTACACTATCTTTATTTTCTTACATTCTTTCCCACTACAAGATATAAACAGGTTTGAAGTTGCAACCATTGCAAGCCCTTATTCCCATAGGATTTGGGTGGCTAAATTTAGATTTGATACATTTTCATAAAACCCTGCCAGTATGTAATATAGAGATGAACTCATGAGCCTCCCTAAAGATTGGAACTCCTTTTAGTATTAGAATATTATAGATAACAGAGCTCATCTTAGAGGTGAGCTCACCTTAGTGACAGATTTTTTTTCTTGAACTTTGACCCTTTCAATTGTCTTTTATTATGATCTTACGATTTAAGTATCTGTCAGAAATCAATAGAAATACTTTTGTAGAAGCTGATATTTTCATGTGTCTACTGAATTCCTGGGGGGGTAGGGATAAGGGAATCCCCACTAAATATTTAATACGGTGTAATTGGGTTGCCTATATTTTTTTTTTTCAGCAATTCAATACATGTGTGAAAATATAAATTTCTACTAAAGAATTTAGATTCATTCACAACAAGTGTGTGAAACAATATTCTTAATACTAATCCATTGTCTTCTTTCAAAGATTTGAGAAGTTTTGTCAACATTCATTAATTAAGTCCATCAAGCCTTTGAGAGGTAGGTACATCTTGATGATTCAGGATAAAGAAAACATAGAGCACCACGACTTCACCCAGAGCCAGGGAGCAGCTGCCCTAATAATTATGTCTGTGGCATTCAGGCATTGCACTGGGACTTTGTATAACTGTGCACCATTTGTGTGTCCATCGTGGCCTTATTATTATGTCCTAAGGACATGTTTTTTTTCCCTGAGTAAATCTTAAATGTAGCTTGTGATGAAGTAAGTGATGAAATACACTTCATTCAGCTAGATCAAGATTTTATGTCCTGCAAATGCGTTAAGAATTAACACATTCTTCCACTAAGAATGAGATACATTTCCCTACCGTACAAAGTTAGAGAACAGTCTAGATTGTTAGAAATATTCATATTTGTAATTTGTTTGTTTATCCAAAATGCTACAAAGATTTCTACATCTAACACTAGCCTTTACCAAACTTTTCAGTAAAGCCGAGAAAAAATTGTGTGCAAACGGAGGTAAAGGACTGAAATTAATTTTAATTAAAAGATAATTTCAATTAGCAGAGGAAAAATGCCCATATGTAACAAGAATATTGTCTCCATCCTGTCCTTTATTGTTCATTGTACAATTGGTGACAGATGCTTCAGGGAAGGTGAAAGAAATCCACAAAAACATTTCTGTTCATCCACAATGCATATTAAACCCAGTAATTTCTAGAATTATATACAAAATGAAATATATTAATACAACTCATGTAAAACAAGTATAGTACCTTGAAATTATAGTAGAATTAGGATGCATTTAACAAATATTTCACCTGTTATATAGCTTATCTTTTGTTCTGTAAAAAGATTTAATAATTTGGTATATACACAATAGATCCCTTATGAAAATTTATAGTAAATGTTTATTTGTGGATCCTAACCTAAAATATTATGGAGGAAAGGTTATTATTGATCCTATATTAAATCCTTGGCCTCATTAATTTATTGTTTAATTTAAATTCATTATTTATGGAATTAGTTAGCTGTAAAGCAGAAGCAACACAATATGTGTGGGTTGCTATGAAACATGCTTTCAATGCTAAATAAGTGAATTTTTCACTGACCCTTGTTTAAGCTTCTTTAGGGGGGTCTGTCTTGCATTATTCAAGGATTTTTCTTTATTAATTGTTCTTGAAGAAAAAAGATGTAGCTTTGCAAAAAACTCCTGTGTCTGTTAATGATTGTAATTCAGGGAATGCAGAACAAACAATATCCTAGTTGCAACTTTCAGAAAGGCAAAAATAATTATGGAATTTTAAGATTTAACAGGCATCAGAAATTGCCCCATGTAAAAGATTTAAATTTACTAGATTTAGGTACAATTCAAAATTAATAAAAATTCTACCTGACAAGTTACATGCATGTATATATGTTTATATCTATGGAAATGTAGACAAACATATATGTACACAAGTGCATATATCAAAACAGACTTCTATGCAAGCCTTCCTGGCAGTTCTAAGTATATTAATACTAGGCAGCATTTCCACTTTTTCTCACATATAATTTCATGAGAAGATTCTCTTAGAATTTCCTGCCTCAGAATGAGAGAATTTCCTGACTTTTCTTCTTTGTTAGTTTTCAGATGCTGACTTGTGGATAAATGTACATACAAGGCTGGAAACTGTTTTGTTGGTTTGGCTCTTCTCTTTCCACAGCCTTTGTGTTTCTTTGTCTTGCATTTGGATAAATGTCATGCAGATTTTATTAGGATTCTGAGCATGAATAGAGTTTACTCTTGAACTGTAATAACACCCTTACTTTCTCTGAGTTCCTCTTTCCTTCTCCAAGCTCATTAAAAGACCTCTCCACTTTATCTCGTTCTCCAAAGATCACGACATATGTGTCCAATTACTGTTCCCTGCCTTAAAACTCGAATTTACTGCTAAATACTTAACTCTGGCTAGATGGGAAAGATCAATAGAGTATCTGACTGAAGGCTGAAACATGCTGTGACTCACCTTCACAGATGAAAAAATCTGAAACAAATGTATCCTTCTTCTGGTAGAAAGCTATTAAGGAATCTTCTGAAACTTTCTGTGCGTCTCCTGGCAGGATTTGGTCAATTCTTGTAAAGTCTGAAAAGTTGTGAAATGGTCACTTCAGCGATAAAAAATAGTTCCTGTGTAGCTTGTGACTTGAGGGAATCTGCAGTAGAGTGCATAAGACTGCTCCTGGACACGTGCAAAGGAAGGGCAAAAGTTACCCGATGAGATACTTGTTTGATATCAGTGCTGGCTACTTGGTGCAGCTGTATCTGCACATAAGTACTAGTTTCTCATAGTTTTTTTTCTTTTTAGGAGGTGATAGCCAACATCACTCCACTTAGAGAGCTCAAGGTCAATCTCCTTGTTTGACACCCAACCTGTATACCTGTATACAACTGCCCTGTGTTCAGCTGCTTCATCTTCACTTTTTTCTCTGCTTCTTATGCTTCTGACATTTATCCCACTTTTTGGGAATAGTCTCTAGAAAGTGACATCTGCTTGAGTGTGTGAAATCCCATGCTGCTGTCCTGAATTTGATGTGGTGGAACAGAGCTGCCCCTAAAGCGAAAGGATGGTCTGACCCCCTACACTCAGCTAAGCCATCTCTATCTCTTGCAGATAAAGAGATGTTTGCATGGAAGACAGGACAGTTCTCAGAAATTACCCAGAAACATGTTATGATGTAATTGTTAACTAGAGGTCTTCCTTCTCCCAGTCCCCCTAAAAGGATACTCTCTGTAACTGGAGATCAACTGAAATGAAACTATATTAATTTACAAAGAAACTTAAATGGGTGAAATAAAAGTAACGAAATTATGTAACTGAGGTTCTTCTTGACAATATTATTTAGATCATGCTGCCTGTTCTTTGTCTTGTGATAAAGATTGATAAGTATTGTACATGCACTGAAAGTACAGCTCTCAGTCTGTGCAAGATGGCTAAATTAATGCTCCTGTAAGGAATGGAGCTGCAGCACTTAAATGTTTTCTTATTTTACTTTACCTTTGCATTAATTTTATATTTTCACAATACAGACTCCCATGCTTGTATAATGTTCTGGCCTATTTGCATAAAGGAGTGAAGATAAATGTATGCCTGCATATGTGTGTACATGCAAATAAGTATGCATTCACTGAATAGACATATTAACTATATTTGTAGCAAATTGTATGAGCTATTGTCTTATTAAAAAATTGTCTTTAGTAATGAAATCTTTTCTTACATGGCAAATGTGGAAACATGGGAGATAGTACCAACTGAGATAAGCACTTTGTTAGTACGTATTTTCTTGGTGTCTGTTTTCTATATGGGGTAAAAGGACAAGTAAAGTTTTTCAGGAAAATTATCAGTTATGCAAAACAAGCAAACAAAATTTGACACAGATAATAATGAAGCTGAATTTGCAAAATCTGAAGCACAGAAATTTAAATTCCTCAGAATTTAATTTTCTTAAAAAGGTAAAAAAGAAAAGAACCAGCCTTTACCCATTTGAGTCCTTCTTGGCTGCAGTTCTAAAGTGTTAGTTAAGTACATAGGTTCTTCACTAAGTCTCTAGACACTCCTTAGTAAAGTAACCTTTAAATCCAAAAATATACATTTCTCATTCTAGAAATGCATATCAGAGGTGAATATAATTGGTATTGGTAAGTTTATTATGAGGCTTGGGTTTTTTTTTTCTATTTGCAGAATTTTCTAGTGATTTTTTCCAATTATTAAAGGTTGTGACTTCAAACTTTCTAAAGTAAGAGAAAAAGCTGAGGTTACTTTTCTAGTACTATCAAGGTCAAAGCACCTTTCCTGCAAGACAGGCTTGTGAATAATACATGTGCGTTCTCTATGTGGCTATGTCATGTAGTTCTTTGTAGAGAACACACATGTTATGTAATATACATATTAAGGCTAGATAAAAGTTCTGAAATGGTTTTCATAGACTTAGAGAATCATTTTCCTACACTGTTTCTGAAATAATTTTGGTTTCCACACCAAGTATTTAGCTGATCACTAATTGTATGTCTAGATGTAATTTGGGTATACGTTTCAGTGTGGATGGCTTGAAGAAACATTAATTTTAAACAATCCTATTTTTGGGGCCTTAAATTTTTCTCTTTTCTGTATATACATATAACTTGCTTTACAGACTACTATAAATAAGTATATAATAACTATCTTAATACCTTAGCTCTTTATATATGTATAGGAAACGTATTCCTTGGTCTCTATATAGCAAATTTCATTTCTACATGAGGTTAAGAGGCCAGAATCTCTGTGATTATGTCATTCCTTTATTTTCTCATGTTCCTTTGTTTATGATAATGTCATTTTCTATTATGTTGAGAGACATGTCTGCTTTTTCCTTTCAGTCCATTTTGACTCTAAAGTAATGCTGCAGGAAAAACAGCAAGCATAAATCAGTACATCAAAATAAGTCCCACCATTCTACAGTTTACAAATAGCTGTTGATGAGTTTGCCATGCTTACTGAACTGGATAAATATAAAAGCTTTTTGTGTGCATTCCGATTTTCAGTCCCAATACAGTGTGTTAACCTCAGAATATCAAATTGAATCAGGGCTTCTGAGGAGAGCTGGCTCCAAAGCAGTTAGAATGACACTATTCATTACACTATCCAGATTCAGGTTTCAGACAACCATAACCAGTGCTTTCACAACCTCTCACCTAAAGTCAGATAATGTACAGCCACCCAAATAAGCGACTGAATTGCCCCGCAAGTGCTTCTGAACCTCTCGAAATGTGGAGCCTGTGGAGGCCCTGAAAACTGAGACTAAAATTGTTATGAAGAGACTTTATTGGATGAAATTTTTCCTTGCCAGGCACAAATAAACAGCTCTCAATAGGGTGCTCACCACACAGTGTGTCAGCACATATTATGTAGTCTGGTGCTGAGTGGATGTGTCAGCTGCCCATTAGACCACACTAAAATAGAATTGCTGGGAGCCTGAAGCATGAAGCATGATATTAGATAAAGTGATGAAATTTCACTCGATTAAAGAGCCAGGTCAAGGACAGTTACCTCAGGAAATTCCTTTTTTTTCCTAGAATATTCTCACAAGTTTGATAAATTTATCCTCCTTTTCCGCTTATATTCAATTATCATTCAAATTATATGAATGGCTGCATTTACACTTGCTGGCTTATGACATATTGAGGATGACAGGGATGGTAGATTTTTATTATGTAAAAAAGGGGAGGAGACAGAAAAGAATTGACTGCTTCACATTAGATACTATAGGAAATGTTAGATTGATTTTTTTAGATTTGTTTGTGTTTTCTTTATCTGAGGTGAGAGCAGCTGGGATTTTTTGTTAGGCTCACTGATTACTAGCATAGAGCAGTACCTGAGGGAATAGGAGATTGGTCTCTTTATCCATAGGAAATGCATTCTATTGGCAAAAGGATCTGCATCTGTTTTGCTTCTTGACTGGAGTGCTGAGGCCTCACCTAGTCAGATAAACCCGTGGATTTGATTCAGTGTCTGTATCAGCTGTTCAGA
The DNA here is from genome assembly GCF_023055355.1 of Agelaius tricolor. Lineage (NCBI taxonomy): Eukaryota > Metazoa > Chordata > Aves > Passeriformes > Icteridae > Agelaius > Agelaius tricolor. The sequence continues at coordinate 22,990,770 of NW_027269264.1, read as the reverse complement.
GGGCTCTGCAAGAAGAAATTAGCGTGTATGGCTATATCTGCTGCATTTTATTGCAGTTTATAGTTTGGCAAGAGCATCTTTCTGTGCCTCCCTCAATTTCATTTCAATTAGGATCACAAGTTGCTTTGAAATCTGAGAGGAATCCAAAAGGTTAATTATCACTGAGTATGCCATCCTTGGAGCCAGTCTCTAACCCTTATCCTGTGAAGCTTTGGTACAATTTCTAAGCAGTATCTGATATCTTGCAAATCGTTTTAATGCTTATTAATTAGATCAAGCAAACTCTTCTTTTTAAGAGTGACTCCTCCTGATGCTATGCCAGGTGTAAAGCAGAATTTTCAGTTAATTCAAGCACGGTCATCCATTCACACAGAGCTGCCATTCACCCATGTAAGTGTATCATAGTGAACTGCATCAAAAATCACAGACACTGTGCCTCTTAACTGTTTGGATGTATTGGTGCTGGATTCTGGGCCAGCCAGAGATTGGTGGCTACAAGATGGCCAGCAGAGAATAACATTTATTCCAGGATAAATATGATTCCCTTCTGATGCAGTATTTTCTAAAATCAATAATTTAATTCCTATATATATACTTCTTAATACGTGCAAAACTTGTCATGGAATTTTACTGGCATGATCACAGGGACTCAAATGCCCCTTTGGTATTACTGATGCATCTGAAAAAAGAAAAAAATTCTTATTCATCTTGAAAACAAGTAAAATGTTGCAGGGTTGCAGTTATTGCTGGAGATACCTTTCTGATGAATGGGTTCATGAAAAATGCCCAGATCAACATAATATAGAGGTTATCATAAAATATGAAACCTTAATATAAGTCTAGAGAAAATTACCTTTTGGATGACAAATAGTGTGACATTCACTCCCTAATAGGAGTAATCTAGGAGTCTCAATAGACACAGTCATCCTACCCAAGCACACATTTAGGAGCTCATATTATACTGTATGTAATATTTTGTGTATAACATATTGTTAATAAAAACACAAGATATAATATGGAGAAGAGATGCACAGCCAAAGGGAGGTCAGGCAATTGTAGAGGCATACTGATGAATTTTAATAATTGTTTTCTATTTCTGCTTTATCTGCTTTGTGAGATTTTGGGTTTTTTTCACTCTCATTGTGTAAGTAGCAGTTTATTTTCTGCTTCTGAAAGTAATCTGGAAAAAAGTCACAATGGCCATTTTTATTTATTTAGATTTATTTATTTATTTATTTTTAATGGTGAATTTTGTCTAAGCTCAAGAAGATTTCCTCATAGAAAATTTCCTCAGACATACATAAGTTCTGTATGAAAAGGATGAATTTTTTACTTTTCATCCATATGAAGTTAGGATTAAAATAACATAATCCTCAGGCGTTGTTTTTCAAACCAAACCAGACCAAAATCCTTGAATTCTTTGCTTAAATTATTTTAATAAAATAAGGATCTTTATGAAGCAGAGAAAGTGGATGTTTCCTGCTGGTTGACTGCACAGGGGCATGCCTCATTAAGGAGGCCATAGGAGGAAAATCTGATATGCCACTTCCTCCTTTTTCCATTGCTGGAGGAGTGACCAACAAATTCTGCCAACTGATACAATCTACAGCAAAAGTTTCACTGCTCTTTGTCAGCCTAGTACTTTCTATCCACACCCCTGTACCACAGCCAATGTTAAGGCATGTGAGCACCTTGAACTGGTAAAGAAATATGGTCATGCTTTTTTGATATATTCTTTTTTTTAACATTTTGTATTGCCTAGTGTTTGTGCATGCTGGTAAAGGGTAAGGGGAGTGAAATACTCTTCCTTGACTCTTGCACAGGACAGCTCTTTCCCTCTTATCTGTCTGTAAAGAAAACAATATGGGAAATCACAGAATCATAGAATCATGGAGTCATAGAATTATCAAGGTGAGAAAAGACTTCCAAGACGTCCAAGTCTCACTTTTGAGTGAACACCATCACTCCAACTAAGCATGACTCTGAAATGCCCTGTCCAATCATTCTTGAATACTTCTGGATAATGACTTCATCACCTCCCTGAGTGACTGTTTTTACATTTGCCCACCATTTTCAGGCACAAAATTTTTCCTGATGTCCAAACTGAGTCTCCTGGTGCAGCTTGAGACCATTGCCTCTTATCCTGTTTCTGGCTGTTTGTAAGAAGTGGCTAACCCCCACCTCAATACACACTCCTTTCAGGTGCTTGTAGAAAGCAATAGGGTCTCCCCTGAGGCTCCTTTTCTACAAGTTAAACACAGGTGTCACTGCTCACAGGACTTGTGGTCCAGACTTATCAGCAGCTGTATTCCCTTCTCTGGGCACACTCCAGCACCTCACTCAACATCTTTGTTGTAGTGATGGGCCGAGAACTGAACACAGTGTTTGACATGAAGCCAATCACTGCCCTAGTCCTGCTGGTCACACTATTTCTGATAGAGTCCAGGATGTCACTGGTCTTCTTGGCCTCCTGGGTACATGCTGGCTCATTTTCAGCATCCCCACATCCTTTTCTGCTGAATCCCCCCAGCCACTCTGCACCTAGCCCGCAGGACTGCATGAGGTAGTTTTCACCAAAGTACAGGACCTGGCATTTTATCTTGTTGAATCTCACACCACTGGCCTCAGCCCATTGATCCAGATGGTCTAGAGGTCCCTCTGCAGGGCCCTCCTACCCCCCAGCAGATCAGCATTCCTACTCAACTTACAGTCACCTATCAGCATTCTGAGGACACACACTCAATGCCCTTGTCCAGGTCATTAATAAAGGCTTTTAACAGCCAGATCCCGTTCTGAGTTGGCAAAACTCCCTAGTGACTGGCCACCAACTGAGTGTAATTCCATTCACCAACACTCCCTGGCCCTAGCTATCCCAGCCAGTTTTTAACCCAGCAAAGAGAGCATCTGTTCCAGCCATGGCCTGCCTGGCCTGCCAGCTTTTCCAGGAGTATGTTGTGGGAGACAGTATTAAAATATCAAAGACTTTACTAATGTACTTTACAGCCTCCCTTCATCCCCTGGGCAGGTCACCTGGTCATAAAAGGATATCAGTTTGGCCAGGCAGGACCTGCCTTTTCTAAACCTCTGCTGGCTGAGTCTGATCCCCTGTTTGCTGTTTACATGACATGTGATTGTGCTCAAGATGATCTGTTATATAAACTTCCCTGTCACTGAGGTCAGGCTGACAGGCCTGTAGTTCCTCACATCCTCCTTCTGACCCTTCTTGTAGGTGGGCCTTATATTGACACATCTCCAGCTGTCTGGGACCTCAGCAGATAACCAGGAATGGTGATAAGTGATGGACAGTGGCTTGGTGAGCCCCTCTGCCAGCTCCCTCAATACCCCTGGGTGAACCTCACCTGGCCCCACAGATTTTTGAGTGTCTAAGTGGCAGAGCAAGTCACTAATAACTTCCTCCTGGATTACAGGGGATCTAATCTGCATCCTGTCCCTATTAGCTATGGGGACCATTTGCCCTGAAGATAACAGGTCTTTGTCTTGAGGAGTGAGGCAAAGAAGGCTTTCAGTGCCAAGTCACATGGACCAAAAGAGAACTTTTCAGGCTCAGGACTAATATCAGAGTTGCAAAGACTGAGAATAGACATTTCCTTAATTTCTCCCAGGAGTGTTTTCAAAGGACACTGGTCCTTTGGCTATTTACATAATGCAGCAACACAGCTTAGCCTTTTCTTTCTTTCTAGACACCCTAACCTCCAGTGTGAGCAAGTTGAAGCTTCTTGGGCTTTTACAAGGCCCAGATGCCAAGGAATATTAATTAGACTGAAATGAAATTATCAGCAAATTCCTGCCAAAACCCTCAGCAAACCCCACAGGGAAATAGTGGTTCAGTCAGTGTTTCCACACCCTGAAAAAACTGAATCCCCAAGCTGCTAAACAGTGTGTTTGCAGTTTTCATTAAACTGCATTAGTTGCTCTGCTTCTAGGGCCAGGAGGTGAATCAGCCCCCACAAAGAAATTCATGAGAGAGTATGCCCCTGAAATGTTGTCTTAAGTACCAGGAACTGCTACCTACCAGGCTGTGGGTGGCAGCGTGGGCTGCAGTGTCACATCTGATGGTGACATGCTGTCCTCTCTCAGCAGGAGGTGTTAGCTCATTTATATCCTTAATATTTTTCAAGGTTTGAAAGTTGATTTCTAGCCTTTTCAAGCTTGTAAAAAGTGAAGCTTTTCTTCCCTTGCACCCTACTAGTCCACTGTTCATCACCATTCAAGGTCTAGCCAGCATAATTTGCATCATCCTACTCTTTACAACCAGTCTATTGCAGTTTTTCCATAAGTGACAGGATAATACTGCCCTTTTCAATATCATGATTTAAATAGATGTACAGATGACAGTACAAATTACTTGAGATACTATTTGTGTTAAGGCTTGGTGAAGCAGGCTTGAGAGTTTATGTTTGAGGGTTATTGTTTCAGCCTCTTTGAAAAATGAGATGGACAGTCAGTACTGGATGGCTAACACTTTGGGTTTGGAGGGGCTTCTTTCCATAGTGACTAGAGGTATGTCATGACCGTTAATAGAAGTGCAGTTGATAGAAGATAGAGTGTCTGCCTTGACCTGCCAGCTCTCTCAGATTTATGTGCATTACATTTGGTAAAGACCAGTTTCTATGTATACTTCCATTGTGGATGAATTGATTATTAAAATATGCAAATGATTATTAAACTGCAATTCTAGAAAGTGTTTTCTTTACTTTGCATCCTAACTGTCTGTGAAATATTATTTTTCAGAATCAACAGTTTTGGTTCAGAGGCAGTCTACTGACTGTTGGAAAGCAGAGAGCTATTATGAGACTTGTTGGAAAAAGTGACAAATGCCTATCTTCATGTCAGAGATGCAATAGTCTCTGCTCAGAAGTCTGCAGGTTTATACAGTTCATATTGATAGGAGAGGAAACCCACTAATAGGAATACCTTAAATCACTGGAGGCTCAGTTTTGGTGAAATTTCAACAGAGCCACATCACAGATGTGTTGCAGCTGTGTGGATCTGAATACACTGAAATACATTCAGAACATTGCTCCTCTGACATAAATGACATCACCATTAAACAGTTCTTCAGTCCTTTTAATGAGACTTTTAATTTTAACCAGTACACCTCTGTCAGCATGGAACATCCCTGTGTTCAGAGATGTATATTTTTAAGTATTACAGGAAAAATACTGTACTTTCCCTCATCAAATCATCATACAGATTCAACCAAGAAGTTCAAGGGTTTGGTGTTTTTTTTTTCTGTAGAGAAACCGAAAAAATACACTTGAGAGAAATTTTCTTCTCTTATTCTCTGAGAAGTATTGAAGTGAGCCTGATTTCTGAATGTGCTAAATTTATGGTATGCATGATAGCCACAAATTTGTGGATGGATCTTCCCCCTGTCTCTAGCATCTCATCTCATATTGGGCTACAGGGTTGGCTTCTGTCAGAAGCTGCTAGAAGCTTCCCCCATGTTCAACAGCTAATGCCAATGTAAGTGGCTCCAAGATGGACCCACCTTTGGCCAAAGCTGAGACAATCAGCAATGGTATGATATATATAAGGGGATATGATAATATATTTGATGATAATATATTTAAGGGGAAAAAAATTATTATGCAGAAGCAGTGCAGCCAGAGAAGAGAGGAGTGGGAATATGTGAGAGAAGCAGGTACACAGACACTAAGGTCAGTGGAGAAGGAAGGGGAAGAGATGTGCAGGTTTTGGAGCAGGGATTCCCCTGCACCTTGTGGTGAAGTCATGGAAGAGCCCCACAACAAAGCAGGTAGATGCCTGAGGGAGACTCTTCTCCCATGGGAAGTCCATGCCACAGCAGGCTTCTGGTAGAACCTCTGGCTTCATGAGAAAGCCCATGCCGGACCACCTTTGCTGGCAGGATGGACTTGTTACATCACAGGAGACTTACACTGGAGCAGCCTGTTCCTGAAGGACTGCAACCCATGGAAAGGGACCCATGCTGGAGCAGTTAATGAGGAAGTGTGCGAAAGATGTATTTTGGACTCTTTTCTGTCAGGGAAGTTCCCTGTCTGAGGGACCCTACATGGAGTACATGAAGGACTCCTCTTGCTGAAGACAAGCACTGACAGAAACAATATGTCTTTAACTTATCATAATTCTCATTTCTCATCTCCTTACACTGCTGCATGGGGTTCAGGTAGAGAATCAGGAATAAAGTTAAGCCCAGGAAAGAGGGAGAGGTGAGGGGAAGGTGTTTTTAAGATTTGTTTTAATTTTCATTATCCTACTCTGGTTTTTATTGAATTTCTGTTTTCAAGTGAGGTCTGTTTTGCTTGTGATGGTCGTCAGTGAGTGAACCTTCCCCATCCTTATTGCAACTTACGAATCTTTTTTTGTATTTTGTTTCCCCTGTCCAGTTGAGACGGGGAGTGATAGAGAGGCTTTGGTGGGTAACAGGCATCCAGCCAGGGTCAAACCACCACAAAGGCAAAAAATGGTACAAAACTAAATGTACACAGGAGATGCTGAGGTTGTACAGGCATCTTTCTGTTGCTGTCTGTTTATTCAGGAAACTCTGTCACTCTGCCTTCCTTCATAATGTTTTGCCTGGTAGGAGGTTTATTCCTAACAGGTATCCACAAGTGAACACTTTTTCACTCTTTCATTTTACTGAACTGGGAACACAGCTTTCCCCTGAGTACGTCCATTATAACAAATCCATTGGAACCTTTAAAAGAAAATAGTGAAATAGTGCCCTGTCTGGCAAAGTGACAATTGTGTGTCACATTTGAGCTCTGGAGATGTGGCCCATCCAATGTGGCTGTTCAGAGGAAGCAGAAATGCTGACAGGTTTGAAATGACAGTCTGTAGCTGTACTCAGTTGATTTACTTGTGAGTATTGGTTTTATTATAGCACATCTGAATACTTCTGAGGTTTCTTACATGTTGGGGTGTGTTTTTTTTTTTTTTTTGTTTTTTGGGTTTTTTTTTTTGTTTTTTTGGTTTTTTTTTTATTTTGTTTGTTTGTTTGTTTTTTCTTTGTTTTTTTTTAGTATTTTTTTCTTCCTTTTGGTTTGTTTTTTTCCAGTATTGTGGCTGAAGGGCAAGCTTGTCCTCTGATTTTGGCCTGAAACCAATACACCTCTGTCAGCATGGAAAAGCAGCTAGAAAATATAAGGTGCAAATCAGTGGGCAGGAATGATCAACTGCAAACATACAAGTTGGAAAAGTTGGAGGATGCAATTACTAAATACAAGAAAGATTAGGATATCAGTTAGATAGAGCTAATCACAAGTGGAAATGAAGGGATTTAACACTGTATTATAACAAACTCAGGAAATACCAAGTAAGCAAGTGGATCTTGAGGTCAACTGAAAAGTGGATAAACTGTGGGCCTCTAAGGGTTCTTATCAGGGGCCCAAAGTCCAGCTGGAGGCCACCAATCAGAATCCTTATCCCTTATACTCTGTCCCACATGTCAATACTGGATAAAGTATTGCTTGTTTTTATCAATTAGTTGGATGCTATTGCAGAGTATGCCCTCAGAAAGTCTGCAGGTGATATACAACTAGAAGTGGCTGGCTGCGCTGCCATCCAGGAGGATGCCAACAGACTGAAAAAATGGGCTGATAGGAACCTCATGAAATTCAACAAGGGGAAATGTAAATTCCTGACCCTGCATAAAGATAAATCCATCCATAAATACAAGACTGAGGCTACTTAAATGGTAAGGAACTAACAGAGAAAGACCCTAGAATCTTGGTGAACAACAAGTGGACCATGACCCAGCAAACCCTTGTGGCAAAGAAGGCCAACAGTTTTCTGGGTTGCATTAGGATGAGTCTCACCAGCAGGTAGGGGAAGATAATCCCTCCTCTCTGCTGAGACACACCTGAGTGTTGTGTCCAAATCTTGGCTCCTAAGTACAAGCAACATATGGACATCCAGCAGTGAATCCAGTAAATGGTCACAAATGTGAAAGCTTTGCAGTATTTGACACACTGAGAAATCAAGAGGCCTGTGACTCTTCAGCCTGGAGATAAAAATTCAGAGGAATCTTAACAGAATGCATAAATATCTGGAAGTGTTTAAAGAAGGTAGATGAAGGCTCTTCTCAGTGATGCCCAGTGGCAGGACTCCACACAAGAAGTAAAAGTTGAATAGAAGTAATTCTATCTAAGCTTAACGTTGTGGGATTTTTGTTGCATGATCAGACATTGAAACACATTGTTTGTTTAGCTCACAGAAGAGAAGGCTGAGGGAAGGTATGATAGTGGTTTTCATATTCCTAAGGATGAGTTCTCTTTCACAAGTGCACAAAGAACTGACTAGGAAAGAGCAGATGAGCACTGGACTGAGGAAAGTTTAAATTGGATGTCATAAAAAAACCAACATACTATAGAAGCTGTGAAATTTTTCTGATTATTGTTAAATAGATTAAAGACAATCCTTTTCATCTGGATATCACCAGCATAGTTGATTCTATGACCATAAAGGATGATGGACTAGAAGATCTTTTGTATCTGCATACTATTTGGTGATTGTTGGGTGACTCTCTCTCTGCCTGAAGCACACACAAGGTGCAAAGAGGGAAAGATCAAAGTGGCAAACACAGAGGAATGATTTATGAATTTAAAATGTAATCAATAACTTTATTTCAATTTGTATTTTGATAAAGATTCAGGAATGAGGAGGTAAAGGAAAAAATGTGATAAGCATATTTTTCAAAAATTAAACCATAGACATCAGTTTCTCTCAACATACATTACACCAATCCCAAATAAATGCTTGACAGACTTGTGATGTGCAATTTAGAGTATAAAATCAGTATTTGGCTTTTTTTCCCCATACTCTGACTATGTATTAGTGAAAAAATTCAAAATGTTATTTGTGGATTTTAAGGTCCTAAGAACATTATCTTCTTCTAGTGTGTGCTCTCACTCAAACCAATCAATCATCTACCTACTGGTTTGCAAAGAGTTTTTTTTATCAGTTCCACAAAGTTTTTGTTTGATCAGTTCCACAAAGAGTTTCACCAATAATTGATTTTCTATAAGGTCCACGATAGCTGTCATACTAATAAAGCTGTCATGTTTGTGACTAAATGCAAAATATTCTCTACTTCTTAGAATGATGGAGCCTATGAAGCACAGTAGAGATGGAATTTAAGAAAGAGGATAGCTACATGTTGATACCAGTAAAAAGCAAAGCTAGGAAGTTTAAGTAGAAGTTTCTGTTATGGGGCTGTTGTGATATCAGTAAACAAAACTTTTCTAATGAGAAATTATTCAAAATTGAATATAATTAAATTGAAATGAATTCCATCAAAACAGGCTTTGTATATAAACAATATTTTCCTTTATTTGGAATCATATTAAACATGAAAAAAATGAATCAGGAACAGAAAATTTTCCTCTTACATTTTTTTCTTTTTTCCATTTTCAGATACCCTCTCTTAGCCATGTTGTGCACTCATGTTGATAAATTCTAGGATCATGTGAGTGGCACATTTGTTGAAACTAAATGCTGGAGAAAGATAGATTTCAATGTGGAGCTTTAGCTACATATCCACCCTATGTCACAAGATAAAAAATATGGTTTAGGGAAGCAAAGCCACTTTTCTGTTTACTGAGCAGTTGCCACCATTAATGACTAAGCTGCTGATTTTTTTTATTTTAAAATTTATTTGCTAAGAGGAAATTGATAATTTCCTCTTAGAAGGTATCACATTTACTTGTACACTTGCTTACCCATTCACTGTTATAATTTACAAAACTAGCTTCACTTCTTCATCTCTCCCCCAGTAATACAGATAATTCAACCTAGAGAGTCTTTAAACCCCACAATCTCGCTTGTTTGCTACAGGGACAGATAAGATTCTTCGATTCATTTGCTGCAAGAAGGGAAAGAAAGATAAACCCATAATTGGGAAAGATCAGAACCATACAGCTTGTAAGGCAAAGTCAAGAAATCAGTGTTTCAGCACAAGGACACTTCCCAACAACCTCCTTGTCCAGTGGCTTTGATCAAACCTTTCTTCAAAAGGTCTGAAGAACAGCTGACTGATCTTTCCTCCCAGCATCTGCTCAGGAGGATTCACATGGTGTCTTCTTGTAGCCTAGTATTTTACAGTTTTTAAAGCCTTATTTTAGTAGCTTTTTGTTAAGGTATAACTCAGACCTATTAAGCTTGTTCATGGTAATCAAATTTATGTTGCTGAAAGACTTATGTGTGTCAGTTCATAAGGTCCCACAAAATATCCAGATTATAGGGATATGAGCAATGCTGTTATTCTTGGTCTGGAATATCTTATTATCAAATAACAATGGAAAAATTCATGTCTGCTACTGAGAGTTTTTCTTTCTCTCTGCATCCCTGAGAGCAACTGTACAAGGCAAGTAAAAAAAAGCAGATATGGACAAATTATGATACCTACCATTAAAAAAAGCTTACCTATCCCTTCAAGTGGGATGTGAGAGTGTGAACCTCCTGCAAGACAGTGGATAGTGGTGATCCCTTCTCAGTTTCAGCGTATTTTATCACAGTAAGGATGATGGAGGCATTTGAAGAAAAGGTCAAAAGTTAAAAAAACAATAGAGAAAATAAGTGCCAAGTGGATCCTTCCCTTCCCTTCCCTTCCCTTCCCTTCCCTTCCCTTCCCTTCCCTTCCCTTCCCTTCCCTTCCCTTCCCTTCCCTTCCCTTCCCTTCCCTTCCCTTCCCTTCCCTTCCCTTCCCTTCCCTTCCCTTCCCTTCCCTTCCCTTCCCTTCCCTTCCCTTCCCTTCCCTTCCCTTCCCTTCCCTTCCCTTCCCTTCCCTTCCCTTCCCTTCCCTTCCCTTCCCTTCCCTTCCCTTCCCTTCCCTTCCCTTCTCTTCCCAGAACTTCCATCCCTTCTCGGAACCTTCCGTCCTGGAACTTCCCTTCCCAGAACCTCCCTTCCCTTCCTCCCTGCTTCTTTTCATTTTGTTTTCATGTACATAACCTACAAGTCTACTTTATTTTGTCTTCCACTGTGAATCTGATGAAGAATCAACTCGCTTTCACAAGATTTCAGTGGTATAATTCACCGAAACTTGGGCAAATCTAAACAGGCAGGTTCTTCAAAAGCTCTGATCCCACATATTTGTCTTCACAGTATTTGATTTTTCTTTTTTTTCTGCTTGTCTTTTTATGTTGTACAGATTACTGCAAGTGTATTACATGAAGCTGTATAAGCTGAGTTAAGCCTGCATCATGCAGTGAATAAATGAGGAGAAGGAGGGGAAAAATATAATACTTCTCCCAAAAGAATATTTTCCTTGAAATGGATTTTTGCTCTCAATATATATAATGCAGCTAATATCTAGTACTTGATTGAAAATTTTGGCAGCTTGTTCAGGAGCAACAGTGTGACAGTAGAAGACAATGAATTAAAAGTTTGTCATTCTGAAATGCTTCTAGACTTTTATCTGATGCCTGTTTGAATCCTCTCAATTGCAATCTGTGTCCATTAGTACTCCTGCAACTTAACTGAGAAATGAAATAACGTATTAGCATTTAACCTGAAAAATGAAGTAATTCAAAATTTACATAAAATTATTGAGTAAACTCCAAACAGGTTGCCCTAGAAATGTATAATTACACTCAGCAGTTCTGTCAGCATACATGGAAACAACTTTGTTCCTAATCATCTTCTGCTTTTATTCACTCTGGAATGTATCATTAAAATTTCCATGAAAAATGACTCCTAATAGGTGCTAATGAAATTGTGAATTGTGGTAGTTTTTACCTAAATTAACCTCTGTATATTAGGTTTCTCACTGCCCTATGAAAAAGGAGTTTGATAGAGATAACACAGAAACTGAAATATGCATAAGTTATCTGTTTGGGTTAGGCAGTATTTTGTTACAGTTTAAGAGTCTAGTGAGACATTTTTATACTTGTATCCACTAGGATAATTTGTTATGTAACTTTAATTAATTGCTGTTTATAAGTGATTTTTCTCAAATAAGTTCTTTTTTTCTCTTAATATCTAGGAATTTCAAGCTGAATAATATGCATTGGTGTGCAGTGTCCTTCTAGGTAAAATGATCTGTACAGTCATCGATTATATTTTTGTTCTTACTTGTATGTTTACCCAGTACATCTATGTATTGGTGTAAATTGAAGCTGTGTGTTTTGTAGGTAGAATTTTAAAGTTATTTACAAGACCAACTTAACAGCCAGAAAATTATTCTGAAAAAAAATAAGGATCACTAAGCAACTCACTTTTCTGGTAAGTGAAATGGAACCATTCCTTCGGTGGAACAGAGTAGCTGTTCACCATCATACTCTACTCTTGGAGTCATGGCAGGAAGATTATTAACATACTTAATTGAAACTATAGTTTGAGGATTTTTAGAAAGATCCTTTTCAGAAGATAATTATTCAGACTGGAATTTATCTATCTTCCAATGCAAACATCATTGTAAGATATGTGAAGAGCAAAATAACAGGGTTTTGATGTGACGTGATGTGCTGGTTCGGGCTGAGCTGGAGTTAATTTTCCCACAGCAGCCCTCACAGTGCTTTGCATTGGTGTCTGGAAAGGTGTTGATAACACAGCAGTGTTTTGGCTACTGCTGAGCAGCACTGGCACAGCATCAGCCATGTCTCTACATTGTGCCCCATCAGCAGGCTGGGGTGGTCCTGGCAGGGGACACAGCTCGGCCAGCTGACCCAAACTGACCAAAGGGAACTCCATAAAATGTGATGTCTCTCAGATATAAAACTAAGGGAAGAAGGAGAAAGGGAGGCATTTGTTATTTACAACATTTGCCTTCTGGAGCAACCTCTACACATGAAGAAGCCCTGCATCCTGGGAAGTGGCTGAACGCTGAATATCACTTGCTGATAGAAAGTAGAAATAATAGAAATTAATAATAGAAAATAGAGATTTTTTTAAATTTTTGATTATGCATGTGCAAAATTCCCTTTTGCTTTAACAAACTGCCTTATCTCAACCTATGAGTTGTTTTCCATCTGATTTTGTCTCCTCTGTCCATCTTGGAAGGGGGGAAATACAGTGGTTTGGTGGGTGCCTGGCATCCAGCCAAAGCCAATCCACCACATGTGACCTCAACCCAAATTCCATAGCTTATTTCAGGTGGAAAGTCCTCCTATCTTCCCTTTCATTACAGAGAAGTCAGCTGCTGGCACTCATTCTCATTCAATGAGATTGTGCTGGTTTGATGATATCTTTCTCTAACTTTTGCTTTTGCCTTTTTTTTCCCCAGGGTTTCCTGGAAATTTGACTTCCTCTTGGTCCATGTTCAGAAATATTCTTTAGGTTTTTCATTTAAGAACCAAGTACCAAATCTCTCCTCTTGCCAATACAGCCCTTCTTAGAAAAAGAATTCATAATTTTTCTTAGTTGGTAGTCTGTTCCTCTCTTCCTACACTTGCTCCATCTTGTCCCATGACTGTCCACTACAGGCACAAAGTTTCATTAAGGAAAGATGATGACTCAGAAGGTTTAGGGAAGAGAAAAAAAAAGAAAGTACAGTTTCTTCTAATGTGACTTTTTTTCAGCTACTGATATTGAACACTTTCATCCTTTAATCTCATCTCTCTTGACTATTGCAACCATATCCATATCAATTGCAAAAGTATAACTCTTATATACATTGTGAGTGATAACAAATCATATCATTTAACTCACTAGAGGGGTAAAAAGCATGTGGGGCTGGATATCTTAATGCTGAGATTTTGTCAAATAAATGAGTTTTCTTTTTAATAGAAATGTCGATATTGATAGCATGATCAGAATAACACTATTTGATTTGAAATGAACGTCTGGAGGGTTAGAGTTAACAAGAGAATTAAGTGAATAGGCAATTTCTTGAATATCTCAAAAGCCAGCAGCATTCAAGCAATCAAATATTTCTGCTTATTCTTGTGATCTGCTATATGAAGTTGCACAGCTGTGATAGAGTTTAATATATTTATTTATACATTGCCTCCCTCAATGCAGTATATTTTCATAGAACTAAATATGTGTAGGGTTTATGATGATTTACCAACCTGGTGAATTCTGTATTAGAGCCATAGTATTCCAATACTGTGTGCCCATCTGGAATTTGTAGGAGAAGATTACTGTGGGACCTGAAAATTGTTGATCGTAACTATGCATAGTAAACCAAAAATTTCTATTTCAAACTATTCAGCTTGAACCCAAATTCCCACTCACAAATTAAAGGGGTGAACTCTTTAATTTTCTTTCAATAATATTTTTAGCAGGAAAAACAAACTCAAAACTCAGTGCTTCCCTGAAGTTAAGCAATCAAAATCCAAAACAAATGGTGTAGCCTCACAGACATGAGCGGATTTGGAAGGGTTGAGAAAAGGAAAGTGGGATGGGATTATTCAGTCTTGACAAGCCTGTTCTCAACTAATTCTTTCTTGAGATAATGTGTTGTGTAAATTGTAGAGAACAAAGGAAATAATTATCTGTTGGGCTAGAAAAGAACAAGGGGCTGCAGTCCTTTAGAATTATATCTTTGGTAACTACCATGGTCTAGAGACTTGCAGAAATGCAGCAGAAGGGGAGAGAGAATACTTGAATCCTCTCTCTCTCTCTCTCTTTGTCTCTCTCTCTTTGTCTCTCTCTGTCTCTCTCTCTATATATATGTGATTTTGCAACATTCCACAACACTGTTGGATTTTATGAATTTATGGCTCTTATTCATCTCACTGTTACCCACTTCCCACTTCATATAGCTTTGGATGGTTTCTGGAGAGTCAAGACTTTAAGTCCCATTAGAGAATTATCAATGATTTCAAATGTCTGACTGACTATAGGTGTGGGACCCTTTCTCTAAAATAAAGCATATATAATCATTGCCATAAAAACCATATATGCCACAGTAGTTAACTAAACTAAAATAATAAATGGGGACATGATGTAACATTGATCTTACTCAACTTAGAAAAATAGCAAGTTGTGCTTTCTAACTTTGGAAATTTAAAATTTTACATTAAGATGTTACACTTATTTTTTGTAAAGGAGATGCATAGTCTTTTTGACTTTTCATTGGGAAAAGCAGTGTGGGAATGTCATGGTTTGCCACTGGGACAATGCCAGTGCCCCCATGAGAATACCCTCTCCCTGGTTTCTGCTGTGAGATGTGACCAGGAATAAGCAAAGCAGGCTCCCACTTAGGAAAAAAATAAAAATTATTAACTAAACTACAAGGGAAAGGAAAAAAAAAAAGAAACACACAAGGAAAAGGAAAACTTCACAAATACATCTCCTCCTCCTCCCCAGCAAATTCCCAATACAATACATCCCCCAAATCATCGACTCGGTCTGGCACCACCCTTCAGAATGCTCAATCCTCAGTTCATCAAGAGGAGAAGGAGTCCTTCTTGTGCCAATGGTGACCTCTTCCTTTCATGTCCAGTGCTCTCACCACTGAATGCGGACCAGAGTTGCTTCTAGGGTTGACTTTTAAGGATGCTTCGTCCCACTCCAAAAAGGCACAGTCTCAACTTCAGGACACCTGTCCCCCCCATATTTTTCACCCCCTGGGGCCGAGGGGTACCCACACTGAACTCTCTTGGTCCTGAGGCATTGCCTCCCCCTAGAATGCAGTCCCTGTATCACAAGGAACATGGTTCTGTCCATGGCTGCACAAAAAGAGTCCAGCATAAGCTACTCCATCATCTCTTCCACCTGAGTTCTTCTCTATTTCTCTCGTGGCCCATTTCCTCTTATCTCATCTATATTTCTCACTTGCCCAGACCCCTCTCACACTTGCCCATTTCCTTCTTCATCTTCCACTCTATCTCTCTTCTAGGAAAGGTCAATGTTCTGTAAAGTTCTTATTCTTCGAAAAGGGGTTAAAAGCTCCTACAAGCGGCCGGCTGCACCCCCCCCCGCCCTTTTTCTCTGTCCCAGCCGTGCTGCCGGCACAGGCCCATGTTTATCCAGTCTCAAGGTTACAGTCCCAGGCAGCGGCTCTCTCTCTCTCTGTCTCTCTGTCTCTCTGTCTCTCTGTCTCTCTGTCTCTCTGTCTCTCTGTCTCTCTGTCTCTCTCTCTCTCTCTCTCTCTGTCTCCCAGCGGGGGCTGCCCGATGGCTCCCGGTGTCTCTCTCTCTCTCTCTCTCTCTCCCACCCTTCCACCCCGGGGCTCAGGCCTACCTCTCCCGGCCACATGGCTTTTCCCTCCCCCTGCCCAGCCAGCAGCTGGGCCAGGGCAGAGACCCGAACTCTTTCCCGCTGGAAACCCAAGAGACCCTCCCAGAGGAGAGCCCTGCTTTTAACCCCGTGTTCTCAGAGGCGGATCCAATGTCCCAATGGCCACATTAGGTGCCAATATTAAAATCTGGGCACTAATTGGCCTGACCACAGCATCCCAGAAAACGTATTTCCTGTCAAACCACCACAGGGAGTTTTAAATGTATGTCATGTATTTAATTTCTGATTGTTTGATGTAGTGATTCAAAATGGTCACAATGCGGAAATTTGTTTTTCAAGGTTGTTCAATACGTTCCCACTCTCCAACTGGCTTCTGTGTGGTCTTGTTATACAATTTTTCTGTCTTTGTACAAATTTTCTGTCTTACTAGTTTTGTCAATCTATTCTAGTATTGTGAATGGATTAGAATAACAGAAGTGTAGCTTTTATTTTCAAATGTGCTTGTATTCCTCTGATGCAATAATGTGAGCTGCACTGCGATAAACCCTTGGTCAGTCCCTCCATTATTACCAGGGGAATGAGGTGCTTTAATGACCCCATTCAATCTTTGGCACTATGTGGGATGTGTTGAAGAGTCTCTCATCTTTCAGAGTGCAGTACCTTTTGTTTTCAGCTCTGTGTGACTCTTTAGACAAAAGAACATAATGCAAAATGTCATTTTTTGGTAACATTAATATTAAATAAAGTTGAGAGACATAATTTGCCACAACCCTAAGATGCTCAGATAATTATAAAAATGGTAACATTTAGGTTTGTGTTCTTGAAAAGTACTGTCTAGTTTTGTTGCCTTTCTTTTCTTTTTATTTCCTGTCCTATATATAAAAGAAGACAATAAGAGATAATTACCTAGAAAGTATTATTAATCAGCTACCTAATGCAATATTTTCCAAAATTTTAAAATATTACTCAAGGCATAAAGATGGATTAAGCTATATTAATTACAAAAACATTAAGAGAGGCTCATGCAACCCCTCGGTATCTCAAGAAAGAATGCATATTGCAACCCAGACTTAGTTCCTAAAAGGTGCCTGTGTCAATCACAGTCAAAATAGGTTGGAGTTTACTGTTTTGGACTGAGCTAATCAGACTGAAGTAGAGGAAGTATGTGGGACAAAGACGAAAATTTTTCTACTGAACTAACCTGATCATACATTCAAACACATAAGCTGTACACTGGGCATCATTTATGGAAAGATAGGTACCTTTTCCAGATTTTTCAACAAAATACAATAAAGTTTAGCAAACTGAAGGTCAGGAAATTGTTTACAAACAAGTCATTGGAAGTAGTTGACAAATACATAGCAAAGCATCCTACCTGACTAAGAAAGAATATTTCTTCATTATTTTGAAGGAATGGTAAAGAGAAAATTACTCAAAAAACTTGATCTGAGGAGCAGATACAGTGCAAATTGTGCAGATAGAAGAGCCTTTGTGATACAAATAATGTTGGGAAAGAAGCTAAATCAATATTACCTAACTTTTGTTTTCAAACCTTCATTTCACTGTAACAGTAAGTCTGCTATGAATAGCAGTGAAGGTGACAAGGTGTTGGTACCTTTAAGAACCTGGCCCTAGGAAGCCTAGTTGCTGTGCCTAATGATGACCAAAATCAAGTAAATTATACTTTGAAAATTTGTCTGCTTCATTTGAAGTAGTAAATCAGTTTTCTAGTGTAGTCATCCTGCTGGGATAATATTCATGTATATTTAAAAAAAACCCAACAAAACCACAATTTTTTATCACAATGGTTGTAGGCAAACTCTCTGTATTTCAAAGATCAAATTTTTATGCCCAAATCAAGTAAAACAGAGGCAAATTGTAGGTGCTTTAGGCTGTATATTTGTGTACATGAACAGAAGTGTTTATTTATGACAAAAGTTCAGGCTTTCATCCAAGTTTTGTAATTGTAATTTGGAATGTAGAAGTATTGGTATTTTCAAAACAGCTCTGCCTGCACTCCTCATGGGACTGAATGACTTGAAATCTCAAAATAGTTTGTGAATTTAGCTTCAGAGTTCTTATTCATCTGAATGGGAATGCAGAAATCACAGTGTTGAACTTGGGTAAAGTTCGGTGATTCTTCTTACTCAGTTGTAATATGAAAGGAGGAAGGGGGAAAATAGAAGAGAGGTAAAGAGCTCAGTTATGTTTTAACAGAAGCTGGAATTTAGGCTCTGGTTGCTTCCACTTGTGTTTTGGTGTCTGGCTCAGACAAATAGGAATAATACTGGGTTTTCTTTAATTTCTCCTGTCAAATACTTTGATTTCGTGGCTATCTATATTTACGGTTTAGCAATGACCAGAAAGGACATAACACAGTAACTGCTGGATTGTAGAGTTGCTTTTTTTTTTCTCATGCATTAAAATCTTTGGAAGGAACAGCTTATCAGAAGAGTTAAGGGGGGATTATAAAATGAATTTGCCCTTTATTCAGTTCATCAAAAGTGTTTTTGAATTGTTGTTTAAAAGTAAGAAATTCTCCTTCTATGTTCAATACACATGTTAGTGTAGCATCTCAGGTCTCCAAGTCTCCCTTTTGCTCTCTCTTTTTGCCCCACTTCACATTTTTCTATTTCATGAGGACAATATGTAAGGCATTCAAATCTCCACAGCTTGTTTAGATGACAATTGTAATGAGAAATGAGGGAAGCTACTGGCACAACATGAACACATTCCCATGACAGGGACTATATATGAGGATTGTAAAATTGACACCTTTCTTAAACTGTTTTTCACAATAAAAAAATTCTTAAAAGCTGATTCCTAGGGGCACCCCTGCTGGCACCAAGTGTACAAATAATGTTTGTATTCCAGTTCAGAGAAGGAAAAATGAAAATATTTCATTGAAAGCTGACAGCTTTAAGGAACTTTAAAGGTTAGCCTTGGTGTTAATTAGCATATCTATTCATGTCTCTATCAGTCTATTGAATTACTTAGCTGAACAGGCACACAAAAGCAAAACTAAGGAAAAAAGTAGAGAAAGCCAACATTAATAATTCATAAATACTAGAGGCTTCTGACTGGTTTTTTTTTTCAGTGTGGGTGTGGGTGCTGGAAATCTGCTAGAAACTGAATCCTGCTGGCTCCAAAGTTACTTCAGAAGCTCAGAGAGCAAACCTGCCCAAGAATGTTAATATTTCTGTAAGTGGTTAGCTACCAAAACATATTGTGGATTTTCATCCCCTCAAGCACTTGTTCATGTTTCTTTGGATTAGTAGAAGGTAGGGCTTTTCATGAAATGTTTAACTGACAGTTTATATATTTGAATTTCACAAGCCTCTGTAGACCATAAAGTACTCCAAATTCAGCCATAATCCTCTGCTACAAAGTAAATCAGAATTTCTGAACAGATTCCAGATGCCAATTATGGTAATAATGAGGATATACAACCTCCTTCTCTGCCTCAGCTGGATCAGTAGCAATGCTGCTCTTGACAGGTTAACCTGTCTTAAAACTTTTTGAAGGGAGGAATGGGGAGTAAATTAAAATTTTGATTATTAAATCATTCAATTGAAGTCTGAAACTGTTAACATTTTTAAGAATTAAGTATTTTTCTGGGAACCAGTTGCAGTGAATGTAGCAGATGTTGTCTGACACTGAATTGATTTTAGGCAGTATTTATGAGAAACTGAAATGCGAGTTTTAAGCAATTAAAATAGTTTAATGAAAAACTCCAGCAGTGATCTGATATTAGGAGAAGATTCATTTCAATCTCAGCCCCTCCAGTTACATGGAATTAAAAAGGGACTGGTGGCAAATGACAGAATGGAGGCTTCTCTTTGTCAAAGCTTGATTCTGACTATTTCAGTTCATATATAATCCTAGGTGCAATCCACTCAGCCTTGATGGAAACATGCTTATTTCCAGGTAATCGTACAAGGAATGTTTTCTTACCCCCATCATTCAGTGGCACCAAGGCAGCACGAAGTCCTCTCCTACTTGCCATACTGACAATGAGTAGGATCTTTGTTAGGGATGATCTGAAGACTATACCAGGAATCTGTGTCTTACTGTGCTGTGCAGCAAAACATCACTGGGGCACGTTCACTGACAGCACAGAGCTTGTGAATTACATACTTGCCTTCAGGCAAAAGTTTACTGAATGACATCTCTCTAACTGATGCAGTTTTACAGCCTTTGTACACTGTTTATCTTCATCATCAAGTTAGTAAACCAGCCTTTGGGTGTTTGAAGAATCTGCATGACATGAAACTAGTGAGATGAGAAATATTATACCACTTCCTGTGGGACACACAGGAATGCTGTAGTCAGGGCTACAGGGAAAAATTTAAAACTTATTCAACATTGCTTTCAAATAACTGTTAATATGAGTTTTGTAAGTCATGCTGATTCCCAAATATTTACAACTGTTCAATCCAATTCCAAAAATGAGCTCCTGGATGCATTTCTTAGGTTAAAATAGAATCAGTTAAGGCTACACAGAAGAGAAATTAAGTACTAAAAGTAGTAGGAAGGAAAAATAATATAAACAATATTGTTGACCCTATTGTACTCATAATGGTAGAGGTTCTTATCCTCCTGTGAGGGCTTAAGCATTCACACAATTGAAAATTACAAAGTTCATATCCTATGGCTTGTTCATCTACCTTATGAGCTTTGTTTCTTTACACCGATACCTATTAAATGAGTTTGTGTGCCTTTAATCTACTGAGGATGCAAAGTAAAATAATCTACCTTAAATCATCACTTTTTTTTAATAACAGAATCTCAAACAATTTGTAGGATGTCTGATAAGGGATAGTAACTTCTTGAAAATGTTCTTGCCTGATTGCTTATATTTATATGAGCACATCCTTATTTTGTTGAGTGCAGTTGCACTCTCTCATCCCACTTTACCTCAGATTTACCTACTATATACTTACTCTTCACCATGTTTCTAAGTAAATTTTAAATTATTTAAGGGCACTTCCAACAAGGAAAGAACACCCTTGAACCTAAAAGGCAGTTAAAGTTTCACTATGCCTTATGCTAGACTAAGTTGCAATATCCTAAATGCACATGTTGTAGTTCATTTAGTGCAATTAGTTAGAAAAGGAATTAGTGAAATCAAAGGCCACACCCTGGCAGTACCAGAGCCACAGTTGTGGCTCTGCCTGGATGGCTCCAAAATGGAAGCAAAAGAGGACTTGGTCACGAGATCTCACATTTTTATAAGTTTTAGTCCATTTGCATATGGGAGTTAACCGTCCAGTTAATAGCTTCAAATTGTGAAGTTTCATCCTCCTTGCTTGCTTGCCTGCCCTCCTCTTCTCAAACTGTGCTTTGGGCCTGAAGTTTGAAGAGATGGTCTTTGAGTCTCCGGCTAGAATAGGATTGTTTTGCCTTCACTACCCTGTGAAAAGATCCTAGTAACACTTAATATAAAGCTAAAAGCTGCACACCAAAACAGAACAGAAAAACTTAAAACCTAAGGTGTAAGATGCATTTTATTTTTGCACACTGATTTCTTAACTGATTCCCTCACTCAAAAGGCAAACCTGGTTAAAATTAAAAAGTTATTTAAAAAACCAGGCACAACATTGTAACTGTATGCACAGCAGCCAGAGGTAGTTTTCAGCAAAAGAACAGCCTGACAGCATGCTCATCTATTTTCTAATGGCAGCGAGGACACTGTATATCTCTGTGCCTCTGTGAAAGAATATGATATAGTCCTCTTACGTATCACAAGCATTTCTGAATGACAGAACTATACAATTCAACTGTACTTGCTGTCTCTTTCTTTTGCAAGGAAGAGATCTTTTTGTTGTTTTATGGTGTTTTTGTGTCCTTGGTTTTTTTTTTGAAAGTCGTCTTTATTGATCTGTTGTGAGTTCCTCCTTGACCATCGTGGTTGTAGTGCAGCAGGTCCATCACATTTCTGTATCTGCATTGACCTTAGATTATACTCTTGTGGTGTTTAATGCAAAGTATGATGTACATTTCTGTGAAGGAAGCATTGACGATGGAGGGGAAGAGTGTCACAGTGAAAGGATGTGACAAAAAAAAAGGAGAGCTTGGAAAATCTGTTCTGCATGGAAAGTACCTCAGGAAGCTGCAATGGTGCTAAGAGGTGGTTGGGACAGGAGGAAGGAGTGGCACAGAGTGTGCCATATTGGTAAGCTGCAGTGGAGGGTTTTGTCTCTACTCCCTGTTTTGAGTTTGCTAAGAAGACTTTCTGCTGCTGAAATCTACACTGGGCTGGATTAGATTTTTAGAAATATTTCTGAAATAGTGTTTTTTGAGGCTATGTAATATGCAAGTCTTAACTATGAGGGGCAAGGCACTACAAAGAAGCCTTCACTCTCTTTTTAACTTTCTGTGAGAAAGAAGGGAAAAAATGAATCAGCATTTCCTGCTCCATTGCAGTTTAGAAGGAGCTAGTTTATTTTCTGACTTTCTGGAGATGGAAGAACTCCTACAGAAGGACTCTTGCTGAGAACTACCTGAAATTCCTAGCAGCTTCTCAGCTGCCACTAACATTAATGAAATGGATGGCTAATTTCTTGCTTGCTGCCTCAAAAACCCTCTCAGTATGAATAGGGTCACAAAAGTTTCACATGGAATTTTCAGCGGTAAAAATGCCTATAGTTGTTGTCACATACACTAAACCTCAGCCATTTTCTTGTCATTTATTCTTCCAAAGAAAGGAGTTAGGATACCAAGAGTTTTCTACTTCACTTATATTTCAGACCACAAGCATCTCTTGGCTGATGCTGCAGTCTTATCCTAGTGCTGTACCTAAGCATGCTCTAAAGCATGTCCTTAGGCTTTCCCCCACTTTTAAAGAGACATATCTTACAAGCTGGGGTTTGTCAAATGCTCTATCCACTGCCTGCTGTATTTTTAATGCTCACAAAGCATTCTATTGGCCCACTCTAGACTTCTTCCCAGCCAAGGAAAGATGGATTGCTCATCCTGAAATAAGTATCTTTAATGATTTTTCTTCTCTTGAACAGACTCGCTCCTTTTTATTTCATTCTTTAGCTATGCTTATGTTGGATTTTCAATTAATTCCTGTTATTCTCAAGAGTACAGGCTGGCTATGCTGCACTGAAAGACAAGGGCTGCTGCTAGCAGAGCACTGAGGCTAAGCCAGTCCTTGGCATTGCTTTGGCTGTGTCAGAGTTGGATCAGCAAGAGATTGTGTCCTGTGTGGGCACAGCCCTGTCATTTTTAGACTTCTGCAGATAGACTACTTTTCCTTTCAGTATGCTCAGTTAGGTGCTGTCCTTGGAAAATTTAGTTTCCATCTTAATTGGCATAGAGATGGTAGACTGTAGTAGATGGAATATTAGGGTATAACACAATTTGACTTCAAGGAGGAGTGCAAAAATGATGATAGCAGAGTTATTCCTTTTGCAGAATATTTCCATCCCTGTTTCCTTCAGAAGTGTATATACGAGAATAATAACATAGCTGGTGAAAAAATATTACTTAAAAATCTTGTAAAAATGTTTATAATCTTGATTCATGTGGGTATATTCTTCAGCATAAAAAGAGTTGTTAATTTTGATTAGGAACTGTATTTTAAAAAAGATTTTTTGCCATCTGATTATCTTTGTTTTAAATTCTCTGCTTGTTTGATAAATATTTTTAAGGACTCCCTAGTTCAGGGAAAAAAAAAAGTTTTTTTTCTTTTTTTCTTTTTTTTTGACCTGGTCAGCATCTAAAATCAAGACTATTTATGAAAATATTTCCATGGGATATAGAAAGACACTTTTGGAGACTCAATGGAGGATGCTGCATTTGATCCAGAAAGGTGAGACTGCACAGCTGTTTTCTTTAAAGTTTAGTTGTGGAGCCTGCTCTTGGTAGTATATATCCCTCTTGAAAAGGTATTTGAAGCTAAATTCTATGCATGCCCTGTTCTGTCACTGGGAGTCAGTTATTTACTTTTTATATTTTCTGAAGAATACATCATTAATGGTGAAAAACTACACACCTACCTCAAATATTTATTATATTTATTAACATGGCAGCCAATCAAGAGCCAAGAAAGAAGTCACCTTGTACAGAACACAGACACAGATCATGTGTTTAACTGTAGATGTTTGATGAATAGAATCACTGCAGAAAGCCTGATGGATGTTTTTGGCTGGGTGTAACTGTTGGGAGAAATAAGAAAATTAACTCTACAACTTCTGAAATCAGTACTTTTAATCCCTGTTTTGTATGGTACCTATAAGGTACAGTTTAATCTAGATAGGTTAGTGCTGCCAAAAAACTTGTCACCTTTTGGAATTACTGTCCTTACCTTCTTTAAGTATTCTAATTTTGTGATCTGGCGTAAGAAAAAAACCCTTTACTATGAGTGCCAGAAGTGCTTTAACTTTGTTAGATTTATAGTTGAGGGCTCCTTCCCATCTCCCTCACTCTCTCCACCCCTCCCACCAAGAAAGAAAAAAAAGAAAAAAAGTTATTTCTCTAAGTTTGCAAAATCCCATAGCACAAAATTTCAATTGGCTTGATTACTCCAGAGGACCAGCTATTAGTAGAGTGGAAAGGAATCAAAAGAAATGAAAAAAAAAAAAAAAATTAGTGTTGTGGATGTGATGTCCAATGGAATTACCACAGCTTTGTCTACTGCCAAACTCAGCCACAGTTGTGCTATGATTAAGGGGAAGCAGCTTGGGAGGGCAGTAAGAGTGGAGATGTGGAGGAAGTTTTCCTGTGGGTTCACAAGTGGGTGCTCAAGCTGCCAGATGTTAGTATCACCATACATGCTGCCTCTGGGGTGACAGCAAGCAGCCTTACCGGCACTTGCAAAGAAGCAAGAAACATGGGGCAGCTGAGAATATTTTTCATGCCAAATTTCATGTTCCCTACTGTGATGTCTCAACAAAAATTTTCTTTTTGTATTAAGCTATTCTGGATCAATGCAGGCCTCTTTTCCTCTTTTCTTAACTTTTTTCCCTCCTTTTTTTTTTCTTTTTCTTTTTCTGGGAGTCATTCATTGTGCTATCTTTAGTTTTGGCTTTTAAGGAGCATCTGAGCACACACAGCAAGGCATCTCACTACTCTGAAGTAAATTTTTAGATTGTGCTTAGAACAGGCAGTCACCTGGTGTTACCAAAATGTTGGTGGTGATGAAAAATGAGTAAGAATGTGAGTTCTTTTCCAGACCACTCAGCTTACTCTAAGATCAGAGCTGTAATTAAATGGTCTCCTCAAAATTAGTATTTTGGCCCCCAACAATTTTGTAAAGAAATTACTTTTCCTACAAGTCCTCATTATGTTTGATGAAGTCTTTCATCTTACTTCTGAACATACAGGTCCCGAGCAGAAACTATAGCTCCCAAACATTTCCCTTGTTGAAACCACCAGCACAGTGCTTCCTTTCTCCCTCCTTGTATGACTCAGATGTTGTTCCTTAAGTATCAGTAAGGAACTTTCTACCTTATTTTACATACGAAGTTGTTTTGCTCCCTGCATTATGAAGTTTGATGGGCAGGAGTGTGTGGGTGTTTTGCTCATATACCTTGGATCTAATTTGCTTTTTATTTGTGAAACCTTTCTTTTAACAAATATGAGTGACTGAATGAATTTAAGCAACAGCTTTAAGATACAAGTAACATTAAGAAATAGTCACTAATATATGGAATTGATAATGAAGTGAAATGTATGAATTCTTGATAACCATTAGTGCAAAAAAACCCCATTCCTTTTATAGCAGATCCCCTATTCTGAGATGACAGCTTTTTTCTTTCTTGTGAATATGAAGTGCCAGATTATGAATTCAATAGCTGCCTCTTTTTCAGGGCATTGCTTATGAATCTGCCCTGCCCTGTCACTGCACATTATTAGCATTAAACACACTTGCAACACCATAAATTTACAAGATGCATGCCCTATCTGAAAAGCTTATGGTCTAAATGAGATAGGAGAAATTCACAGCAAAACACAGGACAACAGTTCAGGAAAGGCAGTGTGTAAGGATTATTATTCATTATTTAAATTAGGGAGGAAAACTGCATGAAGAGTTGTATGTTATGAGAAATCTGTAAAAGAAGACAGAGGGCACTTGGTAGCTAGGAAAGGGGAAAATTGGTCCAGACACAAGTCTGGAAGGATCCTAAGATAGCACATCAAAAGCTTTCATTGGTGAATAAATAGCCAGGTTCCTCTCCCTGCTGATAATACGCACTTCGTCAGATGTGCCTCTGCACAATGTGCTGTCAGCATATTGTCTGCTTGTTTTTAACATCTGGCTTGAAAGGCTCAAGGGGTAGGCACCATTTTATTCTATAAATTACTGATACCTGTAGCTCATACTAGGATATGATTAGGATAGCATTAATGAGCATTTCACATTCTGAAAATCAAGACTTGAATAGATACCATATTGTACTTCAAATGCCATAATTTCTCTTTGTTGAAGAGGTCTGCTAAAAGGGTGTATCTATCCTTCATGGTTAGAATGAGCAGTCAGCCACCAAAACAACATAACCTACATATCTAATTACATTTTTGTTAGTGACTCCTTACTCCTGGTTTGGTTTTTCTTGTTGGGCTTTTTGTTTGTTTGTTTGTTTCTTGGTATATGTTTGTTTGTTTGTTTGGGGTTTTTTTCCCTTTGGTTTTGGTAGCTTTTTCTTGTTTGTTCTGAGGATTTTTTTTTTTTTTGTGATATGGTTTTATTTTTGGGATGATGGTGCTTTATCTTGAGGTCTGTACCTTATCAGTCTGGTTGGTGTGGTAAATAGAGTAGATCCATGAGTACTTTTGCAGTACTAGTGCATGAAAATATACAATGTGAGTTATTAAAGAGTAAGACAACACCTTTGGCTCATGATGTCTTGAGATTGTCAGTCAATGGGAATTGAGGGATTACTGTGATGAAATATATTTTCTCCGTTCTTATACTTCTCCTTGAATTTCTAGTACTGTCTTTTGCCTGAGACATGTTACTAGGGTAGAAGGAGGTTTGATCTAATTCAGTGGCACATATGAATATTTCTTTCCCTGTGAGTTTAGGGAGAATGTGTTGTTTTTTCTAGGGAGAAGAGTAGAGAGAAAACTCTGGGAAAATACCAGGAGATGCCAGCATTTAGATATCTCTGTTTATGTGTTCAGTCAAAGGTGGGTGGTTTTGTAGCATGAAGGAAAGAGGCAGACATCCTTGTATTCTACCTGTTAAATGTATATGTTCTGCCTGTTGAATGAAAAAATAGTTAGAAACACACAACTGTTCTATGAAGACAATCCCCCATAGCTGCACTAGCAGGGAAGAAATGACATTTAAATGAAAAAGGACTTGAGGATTAAATACAAGTACAGGCTTGGGAATTCATAAGAGGTTTAGGTGGGAAGATGAAACTAAGAATATGATTGAGAATCAGTTTCCTGCTGTCCTTCTACCATTTGTATTACTGAGACATTTTATTTTATAGTTTACTAAAAAATAAGTAGGCCCACAATACTCACTAGAGTAAAATGTATCTTGAGGTTATCATACTGTCTTCAAAATGGACCTCTGTGACTCTTGCAGTAACAGCAAGGAAGCTGGAGCTCTGTGTCCTATGACCAATCCTCCAGCTGGTTTTGGCCTGTCCCCTGTGGAGCTGAAGATTTTGTTTCCTTTTACAAACTGGCATTGCTAAGTCTCTCTGTTCCTTGTATGTAGTAAGTCAGTTCCAAACACCAACAAGGAATCCCCCATTTCTGAGGATCAACTGCTTGGCCTTCTTCCTTCCATCACGTGTAATATTTTCCCAAAGGACTCCCCTGCTATTCCACTGGTGTTCTCAGGAATAGCTATAGCTCTCCTCTACTTCCTGGACACCTGAAAATTGCTTATCTAGCCTCAGAGGGTTGCCATTATATCACTAGCTTCTCTGGTGGTCCTCTTCTATCACACTGGAGCATCTCTTCTTTTAATAGTATGAATCTTCCGCCTTTAAAAGCAAGGGGAATTCTCAAAGCATGAGATTTCTGTGAGAGGTACATTGGTAGATTCTGTAGTTCTGTCTAACTTAAGAATATCTTCAACCCTGGAGCTTGAAGTTAATCTATAATTTCAGGAACCCTCATACTTTGATTTTAGCATTTGAAAGTAATAACTATGTGTATTCTTTTTAAAAGTTAATGGAACAGAAATTTTTGCTGGCAAAGATCATTATTGGTTGATTTGCAGTGGACTCCCTTTCCCTAACTCCGTGGAATCACAGAACCACAGGATGCTTGAGGTGGGTTGTAATGGACTACTGGATATTCAACCAGTTCAACCTCCCTGCTCAAGCAGGGCAACCTTAATCAGTTTGCCCAGGATAACGTCTGTTCGGAGCAGAGACTTCACAACCTCTCTGTGCAATCTGCAGTCACCTTCACAGATGAAAAGTGTTTCCTGACCTTTGGAAAGAACCTTCTGTGCATGTTGCCTCTTGTTCTGCCATTGTGCACTTTCACAGGAAAGAGCCTGTCTTCTTTAATGCTCTGCTCAGATACTTATGCATATTGATAGCTCCCTGTGAATCTTCTCTTCCTCAGGCTGAGCAGTCCTGGTTCTCAGTCTTGCACGTGTCTGCAGCTTTATTTTTCTATGTACTATATCTTACTAACATTTTCAGCAGGACAACTTATTTACCAAAAACCATGGATGCAACTGCACAGAAAATATGTTCACAAAAGTATATTAATTAGCATAAATAGATTTGATTGGCTTGACTTTCTTCTGAAAAGGTCAGGAAATCTCACTTTGGCATTTATGGAATAAAACATTTCATTGTTTTTCAAATAGAATTTGGGAAGAAATTTAAAAAAGGAAATCTACATAAGATGTTTCTTTATGGGTTCATTAAAATATTATTTCATCTGAAGAATATTTTTTTATAATTTCATTTGAGCTCCACAAAAATTGATATTTTTATTAATTTTCTTTTATTAAAAAATACAGTCATATGCAGCATCACTATGCACTATGCTTAAGTTTTGTGATACTGCATTGCTAGAGCATGCAACTTTGTTAATGTTTTAGACTTCTACCTGTCAATAATGTAATTGTTTTCTTCATGCGTCTGTTTTCTTACTTTTGTTCCCTGTTTGCCACTGATTGAAGTTGTTCCCTATCTTTCTTTGATGACCTTAATGATTTCTTGCCTGTTTTTCAGTATTTTGCAACATAAAGTGTATTAATAAGGTTAGAAGTTTTTATATTGCACTCCTAGTGACTCTGAGAGATGCTCTTCTTTCTTAATTCCTACTTGTTTCCCAGTTCCTCCTTTCTCTTTGGCTATGGAAGGAAAAACTACCTGCTCCATTTTTTTTCACTGGG
This sequence comes from Agelaius tricolor, assembly GCF_023055355.1. Taxonomy (NCBI): domain Eukaryota; kingdom Metazoa; phylum Chordata; class Aves; order Passeriformes; family Icteridae; genus Agelaius; species Agelaius tricolor. The sequence continues at coordinate 22,961,312 of NW_027269264.1, read as the reverse complement.
TAATGAAAACACAATTAACTTGCTAGTTAGATAATCTATCCATGTCAAAACTGAAATACTTGTATATAAGAATAGCTGTAAAATATCATTTTCTTACATTTTTATCAGTAAGATTTACCCTTTTTACCTAAAGAATTGTATCAATACAACTATAGCAACTCTGATAGATTTATTTGGACTGACTGACAGTTATCTATGCATTTTTATTCATTATATTTAACAGAAAAGGTCACTCTTTATTGATATTTCTGCTACTGGTGGATAAGACTCCAAAAGTCTTTTAGGGTCTCATCAGTCACAAATCAACAGTTTAGTGAAGCTGATTCATGGCCTGTTGCATCCTACAGAGGTACTTGGATTACTGTTGCCAGCAACCATAATTACTCTGTGTGTATAGATAGATAGATAAATACACATAGATAGATATGTATGTGTATGTAATATATATGGGAAATACTTAATCTGTTTATGAAACAGATGCACTCACTTGACAGCTAAATTTTTATAAAAATGTCATTAGCATCCTCTCTTATTGCAGGTTTAGTAAAAAAATCTTTGCAATTTAATTGAACAATAATGTCATTTCCTGATCAGTTTGCCTTCATATTTACAGTATTCAGACATTTACAGGCTGCAAATCATTCTCTTACCTAGCTATGGCTAGATATGGTAGGCAGCTAAAGAAATGCACTTAAAATGTAGTAGCTGACTTCTCTGCTCTTTCACAAAATACCCCTGGCAGTTTTGGGGTCATGCAATAGATGTAGTACTAGTTTGGTTTTCCTTTTTTCCCCCTGCTTTTTATGCCTGTGCTTGATTTTGTCTAAACACAACTGACTCTCACAAAGCAAAAAGTTGAATGCTCTGGTTAAATCCAACCTTATTCAACATCTGATGTTTTAAGACACACATCTTAAGCATAATTGAAGAAAAACTAGATCTTTTCAACTGTTGAACTTACACCTACTTTAGTGTGCTTTAATTAAAGTCCTTTCTCCATGATGACTTCTCTCTGATACACTTTTTATGCCTTTACTGCAGATACTACAGAGTATTTTTGTCTTAAAACCACCAAGATCCTTTAAATTCAGACTCATAAGACAGCTGTACAGTTTTTATTAAATACTCATATTCCAAAGGCTGGATAAGAGTCTCTTTCTGACAAAAAAAAGTCTTTTCAAAACATTTTACTTTTACTTTTTATTTAGTTGAACATGTTGTTGACTTTGAATAAATTTTAAGTTTAATAACATCTTTATTTATAGTAGGGAATAGAGGAAGGAAAGGATCAGGAACTTGTGGCATTGATAAAAGCTGTGGCTTAGCTCATGGAATAATTGATTTAAAAATATATCCTTAAAGCAATATCCCTAAAATTAAATGCTTTCAGCAACTGAACAGATTTCACATTTGCAGACACTGAATGATGCATACTAAGCACCACTTTGAAAAGTCAGTTGTTGTTTTAAGTCTAAGTAACACAACAAAAAATGAGAAGCACAGCATGACACAAAATCTCCTCAGATAGATTGTTGGATGTGTGTATCAAAAAAAACCAGTGAATTCAAGACTTTCCTGTTAAGTTAGCACTATGATTGCACAGTTCCATTTATGCATCATTTTCTTTGCATCATTTTGTCCATTTTCTAGATAACAGACAGTAAAAGAAAACTTGTATTTTTTAAAACTTGCTTCCCCCCTAAGCTTTACTTTTTATGCATTTTGCCCCGTGAATTAGGTTAGCTGACATCAGGTTTGGATTTAGTTTGTTGAAGTAGATGCATTCTGAACCCCAAAATTTCTGTCACTAGTTAGCAAACATAGTTTACACTTGACTTTCAGGAAATGTTTCTTGAGAGAGGGCTGTCACATCTTTTGTTATATGGCTTGGAAAAGTGTTTATACTCCTCCACAGCTTTAAAAAGCACCAAGTTCATTTAAATAATTGTACAGTCATTTAGTTAATGTGTTCTTTTTTAAACTTGCCTTACCATGGTGAATATAGTTTTGATGGCAAAAGAACCCCTTTTATGTAACAGCATTTTTCTTCTCCCTCCTCCACCCCCACCTAGCAAAATAAATGCAACACAATTATTGTACTGCTGAGAAATTAGCTCATTTGCAAATGCCACCTTGGAACACAAGAAGAAAGGCATTTATTGAAGCCCTAATAAAGGTACCGTGTTAGAATAATTTTATGCTGACGGGCCTACAATCGCTCAATATTTTAAGAGCTGTCATCACACCAGCATGAGCTGCATGCAAAAGTACAAATTTATGCTGTGACATCATGGCACTAAAAGTATAATTGGAATAAAATTACAATGCTTCACTCTAGCATTCAGAGGCAAGACAGAGCACTTCAGATGCCCACCCTGGGCTGATCCTTTGCTATGCATCACTGTGCCTTGTATTCTGTTAACACATGAAGTATTATGACACAGATTTCTGAAGAGTTCAATGTGTCCTTCAGGTATTTCCAGAGTGAGCTTTCAGTGGGTACTCAATGACCTGTGTTGTTAATGCACACTACACTGCACACCAGCAGAAAGCTGGAAGAATATTAAATCAGCAAAAGCCACCATTTTAACTCTTTAGATATGGATAATTAAGCAAGCAGTCACTACACAATGTCTGAGGACCTAATACTATCATTTTTTAGTGAGTTAATAAATTCTAGTCATGGCCTGTGGTTAAATGCTAAACTTTAACAAATGAGCACATCTGCATAAGAACTGTGACTTTAAAATTCAACCTTTTGACTTTTACCACATCTTCGTTCATTGTTGTAACTAGGGAAAAAAAAAGAAATGACAGTAGATTCGGTGAGATATAGGAAAGTGCAATGAATTATGTGTCATGTTTAGACATAATATTCTCTTCATAATCTAGCATTTTCCACCAGGGCTACAAGCTCTTTCAGCATATTCAGACATGCTTTTCCCCCACAGTGCAATCAGAGGTGCTTATTCTGATTTTTCTTGCATTGCTTTATACACCAACCTTCCAGAGTCAATGAGACAAAAACTGTATCTGTGTGATTAAACCTGCTAACCAGATCCTGATTTTATTAAAACGAGTTGACAAAAAGAAGTAACGCTGTCAAAGGTCTTTCACTTGTGCTGTTGTAAAACTCATGCAAATGAAATTAAGGTATGGCTAGTCTGGGAGAGTTGGTGACCTTCAGCTCTCCCAAACAGGAAAACTGTGGGATGCTATTTTTCAATAGCAATTTAGATTGGATTACTATGGCTGCAGTCATGGTTATTGGTGAAAAAAGTTTCCCATAGCACTTTATATACCTTGTTTAATATACCTAATTTTGTTTTTAATAGGTCTGAAATGAGATTGTCTCTCTTGTTAATTCTCTCATTAATGAAAAACAGATTTATTGCTGAACTTAAAATTGCAATGAGAGAGCCTTGGTAGGGGGCTGGTAGTACTGGGGATTCTGAAACTCAAGGTGTAAGGCTGAGCACTCTGAGCTGATCCTCAGGCAAGTCTGGGCCAGACTGTCAGCTCAGCTGGGAGTCTGTGTCACCTGCCCAGGACCTGCTCTGCCTCCCAGCTCTGGTGGCTGATCTCAAAGGTAGCCCAGCTGCTGAGCCTCTGGGAACAAGAATGCAGTGCCAAGGGCTTCTTGGTCTGTGGAGGGAGAAGGAAGGGAAGAGGGCTATGCCCACTGTTCCAGAACATATAGCATTTAACATTATGAACCCTTCCTCTCTTTTTTTGGAGTTAGACCAGCAGAGCTATAACATGTCCTTTTACTATTATTCAGTGCTATGCATATTTTCTGAAATCAGACACAAGCCGTGTCTGTGAATTTGTGGCATTCAGTGTGCCTACTCACCAAGAAAATTGTCAAATACTTATTTTTCTAATCAGATTAGTCATAGTGAATTCAAGACCCATGAAAATTCAGCTATTTATTTATTTATTTGTGATGTAAACTGAATCAAATATAAATAAACAAATAAGGTCAATGAGAAATTTAATTACCCAATAGGAATGTTTTATTTTATCTGAAATAAATCAAGGCCTTTCATTCTGCAATTTTAATGCTTTAAAAATAAATCTAATCTGACTTTGAAAAATGGTTTCAAATTTAAGAAATGAAAATGTTTTGCCTTGAAAATATAATAATGGTGATCTAAAACACAGTACCTTCAGGGGGGGTTTTCTTCAGTTTTTTTTCAGAAGCTACTTAGACCAAAATTCAATATAAATTCTGTTTGTCTAAACGATCGATGCAAATTACAGCTGATTTATCCTACTGAATAAAGAATAACTGGATACATGCAAAAATTATATCCAAGAAAACTGTTGTGTGTGGTGTGACCAAGAAGAAAATGTGCAGATTTCCCAGAATGAATTTTTGCTTCCCCATCACCTCCTGCCCTGTCCATGCAGTGGACATGGGCAGACATTTCACTTTCCCACTGTCTTGGAAGGTAAAGTCCTCTCAGACTTACATGGGCAACCCTGATCTCTAGAGACATGATCGAGCTGCTCTGCTTATTCCATAAAAACTGGCAGTTGCTGTGTATCTCAGGAAGGGAGAGACAGTAACAGGGGGAATCATAAACTTCCTGATCTTCCCCCAATGTGTTTTGCCATCATCTGTCCAAGGTGTGCAGAACATCCTCTGACACATCTGCTCCACAGCTGCAGCTTCCCACAGCCCTTTGCACAGAGCTATAAGTGAACCTCTGGATGGCACCAGGAGAGAAAGGCAGAGAGGAAGGACATCTGATTCACAGCAATGGTTTCTACAGCTGGTTTTCCTAGAAATTACTTGAAGTGAGAAACACATTTGGAAGCAAAGTGATTATAGATGTATTTTTTTAATGGGCTCAGCATATACATGATTCTCATACTTAATAACATCCTAATTTTGAATGACTTGCTGCTCTCAAATGAGTACATGCTGAAGTCTCCCCTTTGGACAATATCCAGGGGACACAGAAATGGGAAGCTCTCTCAGACTTGGTAAACTGGCAAACATAATGATGTGGCCTTTACAATATTTCCTATTTTATATATTTTTGCTTTATGCTCTTAATCTCATTTCAATCAAAACACCATATGTTCATAATTTTTGAAATGCATATGCCTGGATATTTACTACAGAAGAAAACAAGCCTAATGAAATCAAGATTATTTTTAAGACAAGTAAAAAGATAAACACTGCAAAAGGGAGCAAAGTTTTAATACCTTTAAGGGTGTCCTGGGGTGCATTTGGAAGAGCCTAAATCTTGATCTCTCTTGGCACTCTTGTATCACTCAGAAATTCTGTGGAAATAAGAAGGAAGTAGTACTAGTTCTGTAGATTTGTGATCTCTGCAAGTGGGACTTTAAACATTGGTGAAAAGTGTTCCTTCTAGAAGGAGTTCTCTCAACAACAGTTGTCTCTGTTTTGTAGCTGTTCCCTCTTCACAATTTCTGCAGTCACAGTTCTGTCTTTCTGTCCCTGCAATACCAATTCTCATACATAGGAAACCACAACTTTGCAGCAAGTGGGTCTTGTAGGTATCGAAAAATAAGAAAAGTCATTGTGAAACTGTAAAATAATTAATTTTTCTAAGCTGAATGAACTTAATTTTGTAGCTTTATTTTTAATGAAAGCAGTTGTATTGCCACCAGAAAAAGAATCCTGTTGGAACAAAATGTTTGCCTTTTTCATGACTCTGTAGCCAGAAAGTTGCTAATTGGGAGGTGGTGGCACTTCCATCTTTGACAGGAGTGAAACATCTAGGGTAAATGACCTGAGGCCACTTTGCAGAAGGGCTCTCTGCAGCAGCAAGGCTCTTGGAAAAGGCCCTGTAACTCCACAAATCAAATGTCAGTCAGCACAAAAGATCTGTGATTTCTGTGAATAATGGCTGCTATAAGATCAGGGAAAGCTGCAATTCTAAACTTAAATTAATAACTTTCATTAATTTGAAAAAATTAGATTAATAATTTCCATTAATTTGAAAATTTAAATTAAAATATTAATCTTTTACTTAAAAATGTGCTTGACACAGTAAACTCTTTTGCAAGTGAATTTTTATATATATATTTTGCCAAAAAGAGCACAATCTGCCCTTCTCTGCTTCATCTTACAAAGTCTCCATGATAAAACATGGCTCTATTGAAATCTATCTAGAATCATGACTTTAATGCTTTCTTCCCATTTGTAGTAATGAATACCTCAAATCTGAAGACTTCACCACAGTCTGATCAGAGGAGAAACAATATTGGACTGGTTGCTCACCACCATGAAAGAGCAAGACTGGTGGTAGCCTAAACTTCAGTGATTGCATACTGATGAACTCACAGTCTTGAGGGAAATGGGCCAGGGGAGGAGGACAGACAGACTGCTAAATTGTAGGAGAGACAACTTCCATTTTAAAAAATAAACTATTGGACAGGACACCCTGGGAACCTGCCCTCAGGAACATAGGAAATTAATGGATCTGTGAGCTCTTTAAGGACATTCTTCTCTAAGTATGAGAGATCTTGATTCCTACATGAGAAAATTGAGCAAGGAGACCAGCATGAATCAGTAAGGACCTCCTAGACAAATGAAAGCGTAAGGAAATGCACAGGCAATGCAGTGGAACCAATTAAATCTATCCTGGAAAGAATATAGGGACAGTGCCTGAATATGGGGATTAGGAAATTGTGATGATGATGATAAAATAACAACAACAACAACAACAACAACAACAACAACAACAACAACAACAACAACAACAATAATAATAATAATAATAATAATAATAATAGTAGTAGTAGTAGTAGTAGTAGTAGTAGTAAATAAAAACAGCAACAATACAATAGTAATGAAATTTTGCTACAGGCCACCTGAGCAGGAGAAAGAAGTGGATGAGGCCTGTGACATGCAGCACAAAGCAGCCTCCGAAACACAAACCCTGGTTCCACTCTAACTACCCTGACATGTGCTGCAGAGCCATCACTCTGAAGCACGAACAGCCCAGCAGGTTCCTCAAAAGCATTGATCACAGCTCCCTGTCACGGATAGCGGAGGATCCCACAAGGAATGTCGTAGCTGTTTGACGTCACACTAACCAGCAGGGAAGGCCTTGTGGGGGATGTGAAGGTTGGGGGCAGCCTTGGCTGGATAGTGATCATGAGATTGTGGAGTTCCAAATTGGGTGAGGAATGAACAAGGCAGCAAGTAAGAGTGCAACCATGGACTTCAGGAGAAATAACTTTAGCCACTTCAGTGAATTTTGTAGGAAGAATCCCATGGTAATAGGCCCTCTAGGGAAGAAGGGTTGCTATTCCAGGGTCACTTCCTCCTGGCTCAAGGATGATACATCCCAATCAGCAAGAAATTAGGCTATGGGGCAAGAGACATCCATGGATGAAGGAAGAACTCCTGTCATTCCTCAAGTATAAGGAGAAAACACATCTGACCCTGGAAGCAAGGTCATATCACTTGCGATAAAAACAGAGAATTCATAGAGTAAGTAGAAATGAGATAAGGAAGGCCAAGGCCTATATGGAATTAAATCTGGCCAACAGTGTCAAGGACAGGAAGAAGGGCTTTTTTGAATACATTAGGAACTGAAGGGAAAGAAATAATATTGTGAGAATGCTACTAAATGCGGGGGGGGGGGGGGGGGGGGGGGGGGGGGGAGGGGGGGAACCCTGGTAACAAAGAAAGCAAATAAGAGTTCTTGAACACTTTGCATTAGTCTTCAGTGACACAGGAGACCAGGGCAAAGGAAGGTTGTAAAAAAGGCTTTCACTCCTTCATGGAGGATTGGGTTACTGACCACCATTTGAGACAAACTTGGCATCCACAAGTCCATGGGCCCTGATGGGATGCATACATGAGTGCTAAGAGAGCTGGCAGACACCATGGCCAGGCTGCTCATGATCATCTTCGTATCAGAAAAGTTGCCTGAAGGCTGGAAGAAAGCAAAATGTCACCATTCTCTTCTAAAACGGCAAGAAAGAGGATCCAGGGAACTACCAGCTGGTCAGCCTCACCTCAGTCCCTGGAAAGGTGATGGAATGCCTCATTCTGGAGGTCGTTTCTATCCCCATGAAAGACGAGAAGATGATCAGGAGTAGTGGGTTAATTAGTGGTAAATCATGCTTGACCAATCACTTTCTATGATGAAACTATTTTCTATTTGAGCCCTAAAACCAAGAGCCAAAAAAAACTAGGTGATAAAATGCAGTTACCTCAAATGAAGATACCTGCAGGTGCACAACACTCCAGAATACACACCGAAAATGTGCCAAAGATGTACCTATGACACAGGACAAATACAGGTTTTTAAGTTTAGCAAATTAGCATAATTGACAAGAATCCCCAGTTAGAAACGCACATGATGGTGTAAATCCCCTTCTTGGTTTGACCCTCTTCTGAAGTCCCCCTTCCTCATCAGCTGTTTATGGAGAAGGCGTCTTGGGAAGGTGGCTTGACCTTTGATTTCAGAAGAAGCAGGATTAGGATAGGGTCTTAGGAACATGTTTTTTCTTTCTGTCTAGCAGAGTAGGAAAAATACTAGTAATGAATTTATATAGTTATACTATACTAAGCTGCAGAGCTACAAATATATATATAGAATATATAAAAGCAAAAATTAGTTTGGCATCAAAACTGCTCCCTGGATTGACAAAGGGAGAGCAATAGATATTGTCTACATAGACCTCAGCAGGGCTTTTGACACTGTTACCCACAAAAGCATCTAACTGGGAGGAGTGATAAATACCCCAGAGAAGTGTGCTGCCCTTCAGATGGTGGAGACACCATGGAGACTCGACCTTGACAGGGTGGAGAGATGGGCAGAGAGGAACCTTCTGAAACTGAACAAGATCAAATGCACTGGGGAGGAAGAACCTCAGCCACCCGCTGGAAAGCAGCTTTGTGGAGAAGAACCTGGGGGTCCTGGTGGACAACAAGCTGTCTATGAGCCAGCAGTGTGCCCTGGTGGCCCAGAAGGCCAATAGTGTCCTGGGGTGCATTTCTTCTGCCCCTCTTCTCTACTCTGTCCTGCCCTGGTGAGGCCATGTGTGGAGTACTGTGTCCAGTTCAGGGCTCTTCAGAACAAGAGAGACATGGAGGCCCAGGAGCAGGTCTAGGTGAGGATGACAAAGATGATTAAGGAACTGGAGAACTTATTTTATGAAGGAAGTCTGAGAGAGCTGGACCTCTTCAGACTTGAGAGGGGACTTGCTCAATGTCTGTGAGTATCTGAAGGGAAAGGGAGGGTGTCAAGAGGGTGGAGCCAGGCTCTGCTCAGTGGTGCTGAGCAATAGGACAAAAGGCACTGGGCACAAAATTATGCACATAAAGCTCCATTTGAACATAAGGAATAGCTTCTTTACTGTGTGAGTGACTGAGCTTTTGCGCAGGTTGCCCAGAGAGGTTTTGGTGTCTTCCTCACTGCAGATATTCAAGAACTATCTGGATACAATCCACATGTGCCATCTTCTCCGGGATGAGCCTGCTTGAGCAGGGAGATTGGACCAGATGACCCATTATGGTGTCTTCCCACCTGACCTGTGATTCTGTTTTACAAGTGTGTAGGCCAGAAAAAAAAATTTGAAGTAAATGTACCTTCCCCTTGGAAAATAAGACAGAAGAGCTGGTGAGAAGTCCAACGGCAAAAACTAAGGCCTCAAAAAGATTTTTCAGCTCAATTTTTAATAGCAAGTTCTCTATCAGATTATGTATGTACCCATGGTGACTGTCAGAGAAATGGAATGTGCTGTCTGGCACATTGCTATCACTTCAACATTAGAATATTTCTTCTCAGCATACAGTTATCTTTGAAAACTATCATACTGAGATCTGTCTGGTATAGCAATCATTTTAGCATATGCATTTTTGCATATGTATTTTCCTCTGTGCTCGCCTTAATTATTGTATTTGTAGATACAGTTAAGTTACTGATAATGAGGACTGTCATTTTTGGAAGTGGGTGCATAGGAATGCTCTATATGAGAGGTAAGCACAAAACATCAGAGTTTTGGAAAGTGGAGAGAACATTTGGCAAGAGCATTGCATCTTGTTCAAACCCAAAACGCAAAGCAGCTGACTGAAACATTTATACAAGAACCACTAAAGTGCTGCTCTGAGTCCCAGGTCCTGACCTTGCTCCAACACTACCCTAGGAGCTGTTCTGAAGCCTTTTCTCACCTACCAAAAATGCAGTCAGCTCTACTGTCCATTGCAATTATTGTGCTTTGTGATATTACATCATTGAATTTCTGGTCGGACTGTGACCTTTATAGGTTTTCCTTTGCATTCACACACATATAAGTGGTGATATAGATGTTTCTTCACACATCTGATCTACTATTTGAAATACCACATCTTACTTTTGCTATTAACTAAGAAAAAAATTCTTCTCTGTTAGATCTGAATGTCATCTATAGTAAATTACATGTGATCCTGGCATGCTTCAATTTTATTAAATTTGGAAAAAAGAAAAAAGAAAGTAGTCACAACTTCTTGCAGTCAAGTCCCCGGTTAGTCTGAGACACAATGTGGAGAGTTGGAACAGAAAATCCTTCTACATCCTCCTTCTGGTATCAGACAGACCAGTGTAAAAGATTATACAGGGATAAAGTTCCTATCTGGTAGTCCTGTAGTGGAGACACAAGATGCTACAGACAGAAATATAAATTGCCTTCAATGGAAGTTTGCCTGAATAAGGACTGCAGGAACTTTATTTATGAAGAACGGAAAGAATTCTGCAGGAATTTCATCAATCATATAATATTCAAAGCATGCTGGTACTTGTCCCTGTTCACTTTCTATGGGCAAAACTTGTCAATGGCTCTTAAGGAGTTATTGTTGAGGAACAGTTAAGAGGAAATGATAGTCGAGCCTAGTGCTTAACAAGAAAATGAGATTTGCTTGATTTCAAACTTAAGATGATCTTTTTTCCCTCCTCTTCCTTTTTGGTATCTCCCTGATTTAAAAAATAGTAATTTTTTCATACTGTGTTGACCCCCCCTATAATTGACATAAATCTATGAAAATGTCATTATGAGATCTGAAAAAAACACTGTTTCTTTTATCCATAGTTAAATTTCCTATTACTTTAAATATTAACCATTAATCCAAAACCATATGTTATATAAAAACTATGCATACAGTTAATATGTTAATACATATTTATTATGTTTTCTAAAACCGTTTTTGTAGATATAAGTTTGTGAAGTTAAAGAGATGATGAAGAAAGACCTCAAGTCATGCCAGCCAAAGACAAAGCACAGCAAACACTGTAGATCCCTGCTGTGCTTGAGTCTCCTATCCAGTTGCAAAACAGACAACCTAGTAACCCAGGCTTCGAAGTATTTAAGATTTTTTGTTATAGGCGGGCTTGAGTCTTGACAATGTTTTTGTTTCCATTTTAAACAGTAGCACTGGATTGGATGAGCAAGAGTTCCTTTTAGTTCTAAAAATTATGTCAGGCATGAATTTTTGGCTGTAGGATCTCCTTTCTGTAAGGAATAATGAAGGACGGAAATCTCTGTTATTAAACCTCAAGGAGAGAAATCCTAAGTTTCTGGGACCCAAATAAAGAACAATTTAAAATGCTGGTATGCCTTTACAGAAATATAAAAAATGTAGTTTTCCCCCTGAACATAATCTTAAAAAAAAACCCAAAAAACCCCTAAAACACACAAACAACAACAATAACAACAACAAAAAAATAAAGTGCAACAACTGCAGGGTAATTTTTACTTTAATTAACTTCATGGATTCCATTCACAATTGTATTACACTGCCCATGAAATCCCACTGACCCAGTGGGAGAAGTCTGTACAACTTATGCAACAAAGAAAATTTTTTGGCTCACAGGTACAATGATAAGTAGAATGCTGAGACTGAGATGCAGTCTTTTTTTGGGGGTTGGTTTGTTGTTTTGTTTTTTTTTTTTTTTTTTACGGCTGAGAATAGAGGGTATAATATTTTTAGGAGGCAGAGTACTTTATCTTATAAACCATTATGAGAACTCTGGCTGGGCTTGAGGTTACCAGTCACTGTCTGAGAACAGTTCTTTCCTTAGGTTATGAGTCCATGAAAAAGCCCACAACTTTCAGCTAAAGGAATTCTTAATTACTGATTGGTTCATGAGTCTCAGACATATTCCAAAAACTAGCATGTCTTGATTTTCTCTGATTCAATTTTTAGTTCTGTGAGTATTATTTTATTGTCCTCAAATTGTTTCCATTTTAGATTTTTTTCTGTATTCTGATATGTACTATTACCCCTAAGCCAGTCACTATTTAGACATTATAATTTCCCCTTTAAATTTATGTACACAGATAAAAGAATGTTACTTGGGCATATAGTGCTGTTAAAGCATTTTTTTTGTAAGTCTTGATGAAAGAAGATATGTTTAATTCCTTGCCCCTGTTGCACTCTCAAAGATACCAGCTCATTTTTGTTGTGCTTTGAATGTAGAATTTAATTAAGAGCACAAATCTACTCCTTTTTTCAGTCTCATAAAGAATCTGCTTTCTATTTCAGTGAATCTAGGAGTTCTTTTCCCCTCACTATGTGTAATTGGTCTTATTTCAAGCACAATTAACTGATAATGGTTTCATGCCTGTTGTTTCTGTAGGGTAGGTTGGACACCGTATGTGTAATGATTGAGCTATATGAATTTCAGACACAGAGGGATTTTGGCCTGATGAACTTGAAGACATAACACACAGTTTTGGTGAAACAGTGTTGCAGTTGACAGCTGATTGAAGTCCACAAATGAATACAATATACTTAGTAATACAGACCTGAATTCAGTCAAAATAATGCATTTTCTGCTATGAATGACAGAGAGTTTGCAGATTTTTCCTCCTTTGAAAGACACTACTCCATGTAGACATAAAAGGTCAGGCCAAATTTCTTAGTGCTGCTTAGGAAGAAGGCTGATTTTATATGACAGTAATAGATTAAGCTCAAGTGTTTACTTTTCAATCAATTCATATTGACTCAGAAAACACAGCTATTTAATTGCACATTCAGTCTTCCTGGCCATTTGTAGCAGCTACTTGTTATGCTATGTGTATCGCCCTAAAGGGCTAAGTTTTTAAAGCAGCATGCTCAAATCCCGTTAAGAGTAACGGGGACTGATTGTTGATGTGTAACCTCCCATGCACCTGCTTTTGAGAAGAATTTTACCTGAAACAGGTAGGTCTGAAATGTTGCATCTCTGGCTAAATAGCAAAGGTTTCTAGAGCAGCTGGTGAAAGGTTTGAAGCTGTGGTGCTGACACACACTGGTGCAGCCTGAGCTCCTTGAGTGCCTGCTTCCTGCTGCATAACTCAGTGACTGAACAGCCATGCATGGCTTTAGCAGAAGCCAGTTCAGTGTGAATGGGACCTTTGTGGACCATTTTGTTCTGTCTTTCTCTAGAGAAAATGCCAGCATGGTTGAGATGTAGAAACTTGCTGTGCCATTGTAAAAGGATATATATTTAAATTAGAGCTCTGTGAGTGAAAGGATACTCATGTTGGCATCATTTTCTGTAATCCAGTGGAAAATCTGCAAACTCTGCCTGAATGGCTGGGCCTGAAGGGCTTAGAGGTGGGATGCAGGCTGAAAAAGAACACCGTGTATTTAATGTGGATATTTTGTTTCTACTATACGACTAGCAGTAAAACATTACAAATAAATCTCATTATATTTCCTTCCATTCTAACATATGTCCACAGCTGTGATTTCAGACAGATGTTGTTTCCAAAATTTGGATTTAAAAAACATTTCTTGAAGGACACCTGTCTCAGTGCTGATGGTTTTTGTTTGCTTGATTACTATTTTGGTTTGTCAGGTTTGGTTTTTTGTTTGCTTGTTGGTTTTGCTTAATTTATTATATATTAAAAGGTAGATTTACAGTTACAGTTTAGTTCTTGAAAAACTGTTTGGCTTTTCTTTGGATTCAGCATCTAAATCTGAAAATTTCATTAATTCTTTTCTCCATTTTTTTTCTTTGCTAAAATGCTTTTCTTAAATAAAAAAAAATAAAGGAGGAAAAAAGTAAATGTCTGGAATGTAATTGAAGTCAGACACACTCAGAGGTTTCACAAATTTTTGCAAACTGGTGGAATTAGGCTTTTTGGTTTTTTTGTTTGTTTGTTTGTTCTGTTTTAAGGAAAGGGGAATCAAAGGAAGTAGGAATGAGAGCTGAAAATTTGCTACTTGCTGAACAGGTGAGTTATGCATGTCTATGGGTATACTTCTATCCTTCTAAACCGGCCTTATCTCCCAAACCAGACTTCCAGTGCAGAAATCCCACTTGGTCCCAGCTGTACCATCTTGTCTGCAGTGTTACACCTTCATGATTTGGATTTTGACAATGCCCATGTCTGTCAACAACTTGAAATGGGTCTAAGGACAGCCTCAGTGGAAAGGAATGTCTAATGTTCCAGGACTGTGAGTGATGTCCATGGCAAATGCTTCACATGAATGCTGTAAAGCAAAGAAAAAACAAAGAAAAAAATAAGCAGAAAAAATGAGACATGAGAGATTTCCAGCCAACTTTGACCTAACTTTTATAACAGCCTAACTGCAAGTAAGTGTGGCTGTAAATAAGCTTGCTTAAGATTATATTAAAATATTTTCTGGATGTCCAGGTAAAACAACAGTGTGATCAAGTCTTTCCACCTCTTTACCGGTTGATTTTTAAAGTATATATTAGGAAGAGGAAGTGAAAATTATGAAAACCATTTTAATTTTTTTTTTTTTACTGTTGCATTTGATTATATATATAATGTCCTTGTGGGATAACCTTGTGGTAAATTAATTTAGAGCAATTCATTATTTACTACGTCCATAAAGTGTGGTGGTTAATTTCTACATTGGCTATGTGCTATTCCCTGTACTGCATGCATTTTGCAGAGCAGACAACTGATATTCTATGATGTAAAGGTAAAAATGGACACAGAATCTGTTTTTCAGTTTTTTTCCTAAAACATTTTACTCCTGTGCAAAGAGTAAGTTGAAAGAAAAGTTCTGCACAAAACAATTGTCTGCCTCTCTTGTTTCTGCTTTTAAAATCCCTTAAGTCCTTTGCTGACTGCTGGAGTAGTGTAGCATTTGGAAACTTTGGCCCTTGGTGCCTACTATCTCAAATCTTACTTGTGCAGGTAACCAATTGGAAAAATATGCCTGTTTAAACATATGTAGATGCTGTTAGGTGATTTGAACTTCATGCTTAGGTGATTTTATATGACTAAGGGCTCATTTCATTTTTGCCTCCTTTAATTAAATCACAAAAAGACAAAACTGAAGGGGGGGAAGGAGAGGTGCATAAGACTAATTAAGCTTGCAAATATAAGATATTTAATCTGATCTATTAACTGAAATTATACATACTGTTCTCAGTGTTACTGATATGACCATATTTGAACATGCTTCTATTACTTTGCAATAATCCACTTAGTAAATAACTTATGTTGGCTTGAAACAAGGTAAAACGCAGGATGAAGAATTGGTAAAGAATGGTAAAGCTCATACAGTGAAATTCCTGGTTCCAGTTTTGTATTAAAATTCAAGAAGAATAAAATCAGAAGTACAAGAAAAATTAATTTATGGCCTTTCGGACCTTCATCACCTTGGCCCCTCTGTCTCCTCAGTGGTATAAATCTCTTCTTCTGTCCTGGGAGTTATATCAAAGACAAAATTTTCTGAGTAGTGGATTTGGAGCAGTAACACACACCGATGCAAAAACAGAAAAAATGCTTGAACTGCATTATCTTCAGATCCAAAAGTCTTCAGGTTTGCTCTCCATGCTATAAAATGTATATTATGTTTGAATATTGTTCAGTATCTATTCAGACAAAACACACACGTCTGTTTTTAAACTCTTATGCAGGGAATAGAGAGAAAATTATTAATAAAAATGCATAATTAAGGAAAAAAATATGTTTCAAAAATGTAATATTTAAAGGTTTGTTGATTTTGGTTTTAATGAGTCTTTTACTTATCAATGTTTCTACTTAAGGCTCTATATACACACAGGTGTGCTCTTTTGCCACAACTACTTTTTAATGGAGTAATTGCTGATTGCATCTTGTTGATTTTAGGTTATTAAAAAATCCATGATGATTTGTTTTTCTTTCTGTTGAGTTATGAAGTAGGTCAATCTGAAGCTAGAATTTTTTTAAAGCTGAAATATGTCCAAGCATACATACTTCAGCTCAGAGAGTCCCTTTGCACTCTGAACCTTTCCACTGCCTTTGTTGTTTAGTAAAATTTTGTCATATTTAATGAAAATATACTGATGAAACAGTGATATACTGATTGTATTGAGGGAAAGAGAAGCTGAAAACTTATGTGGAAGGTGTCCCTGTACAGGTGATTTGTTGGAATCACAGAAATATCACCATCATAGAGAGAATAAATCTATAAATATGACAGTACAGAGTGGGTAACAGAAATTTCAGGGAATGTTTTTCTGTTAGATGTCTCTTGAATAACTAAATAGAAGATTCAGGTCAGTAGTACACACTAGTAGACTGAAAGGATGAATTTATAGCATTAAATCTTAAAAAAGCAGCAGCATCTTCCTTCTCATTGAAGATTTTTTGGGGGAAAACCTTGCTTTAAAATACAATTTAAAATTACTTATAGAATCTCTGTATTTATACACGTACACAAGTATTTTCTCTGTATATAATTATTACAGTTCTTCTGAAAGTAGGAGCTACTTTACTCCTGATTAAATTGGCTTAGAATAATTAATTAAAAATCTTTACTGTGTTTGAGTATTTCTTCTGAAGGTTTTCTGCATGATCACTTTTCAGAAGCCTTTGTTTAATAAGAAGTGAAATTCCTGGAAAACTAGAAGAGATTAGTTGAAAATTACCTCATATTGTTAATGATCTTTTTGAAGGCATAAAAGTTGGACATAATATTTTTGACTTAAACAGAAAAATCCCTCTAGTAGAAAAAAAAATTCTTAAGAGAAAATTTGAGAAAAATATCCTGAGTGAGTCTTGGGCTTTCGTTTACTAGTTTGCTTTAATCTATGTAAACCTCAGAAATTCTCACTTGAAAATCACTGCCATTGTGTTGTGAAAACTTTATAGTATTGGTTTTCTGCAGCATAAATGATGTTCTCTCCTTACTAACTTATATCAGCCTAGTTCATACTTTATAGAACAGAACCAGCTCTTGCACTGTTAAATGTTACTGACAAGACTCGCAATGGTGGTGTAGGCACTACTTTACAAACGGGAATATATTTTCCTAACAAATGTTTCTGACGATTTCCATACAGGACTCTCTATCTGACAATTTATATACCAAATATTTTGCAGAATTCATAATAATGTCTGTGCTTCACATTGTTTGAAAAAAATGTGTGAGAAGGGCACGACTGCAGACTAGAAAGGTCATTCTGTTTAAGATGTCTTCTCTGTGGCTCTGGAGATATGCTCTTAGTTCTAGAAAGATTGTGTTTAGCAGGAAAAAATCAAAACATGTTATTGTACAAAGAAACAGAAGTTACTTTTTCCCCCTGCATTTAGATGGAGGAAATATATGTATTTATTTTTGTAAATAGGTGATTCCTGAAATCCTTTTTCCTTTCTTTGAATTTCATTTAAATTTTTGTTTCATTTACTTTACTTGTACAGTAGGCAACAGTGCCTAGCAAGTGTAATTATTGTGTATTTCTGGTTTACTTAAAATTTTGATTCAATCAGAATCCCTAAATCTGACAACCTATAATCAAACAAAGGGAGTACTCTAGTAGGTGGGGATTAACAGAAGGGAATTAAACTGTCATTTTGCAACAGCTTAGACCAATATGAAAGCCCATTTATGAGTCTCTCAGTAAATATCCCTTTTGTTTTGTCTAATTGCTAGTTTGAATGTATCAGACTCATCAATGGGATTAGGGTTAATAGATGTTTGGTCACGCATAACATGCAGAGGAGGAATCTGATACACACACGCACAAAAATTGCACTTAATGAGCTTAGCAAATGTTTGCCATATTTTTAATGAACCCTGGGGCTGTCATTTAGAAATGCTTAGCAACTGCTTTTCCATCCTTGAAAATAGAACAACTGAAGGACATTAACACTATGTACACCATAAATAACGTGAGCTATTTAAAGATACCAACTGGGAGGTGGGAATGATGACATTTTCTGTGCAGGAGCCAGTGATACTTAACACTTCATGTGTGTGTTAGATCTCTCACATCCCAGACGGGCTTCTCTAGCTTCCTACAGAGAATGGGTGTGAGTGTTTGAAGGAGATCAAATAACCCCATGAGGAGTTTTTTGTTGTTGTTTTTTAGTTTGTGGTTTGTTTATTTTTTCTCCTTAAGTTAAACCTCTTTATGATACAGCTTTGAAAATCATTCTCCCCTGAAAATTTTGTTCCACCCTTCTCATCTTGTTGCCAAATACTTGCAGGGAAGATTTTTTAAAAAGCATATAATTTGCATCATCTGCTTCTGAGTTTATAATTTCTGTCTTTGCTATTAAGTAGAATGCTTGCTTAAACAAGTGATGTGGCAAAAAATGGGCATACTCTGGGGGACTGATTGCACAGTAGATTTAATGATCCATTCATTAACCTCTGGGACCCACGCCTAAAACCAGTGCAGGCTGATTAATGGGGAATTATTTGAGCAAACCATGTGTCTTGTGGAGTAATTATTTTGACTGGACATTACAGAATCAGGTTTTCCTTAGGGAAGGACTTGACTAGATGTAACAGTGCAAAAAGTGTCGTTCATATGAATTATGTCTAGAAGAAATGAGTCCTTTGAAGACTTCAGTTGCCATAGAGGCAGTGGATCTAAGATCCTTTGTCTGCCCAGAGAAATCTCCTGAAACATCAGCTCTTAAGGCCTTGGATAGGGACAAGAAACTGAAAGCTGAACTGGCCTTTAAATGCTTGTTGCTGCTAGCAGTCGAAGCAGACCCTGCTGTGTGAAGTGGGTAATGCTTTTAAAAATTTGAATAGCTGAGAAAAAGCTGTATTATTAGTTTACAGGTGTTACCAGACAAGGCTGTGACTACTGAAAACTTGGGTTTCAGTAGTGCAGTTTTAGTTAATATAGTAAGGAAGGGTTGCATACAACTTCTGTTATACTAAAGTGAATGCTTCAGCGTAAAAACAGAGAGGGTTTGAAAGGGAGGAAAAACAGGAGAGGCCTTCAAACGTCTTTCATCCAGTCATGTAAATGTGTTGAAATGATGTTGAAATTCAGTAATTATTCCTTTAATTTGCTTGACTGGTGTTGCCTACATGAGAAAGAGGGACTAAGCTCCTTTTTCTTCATTCTGCTTTTAGATCATACCTTAACTTGAAACTAGAGGGGAAAGTATGATAACTACTCTTATCTTAACTTTGATTTTCCAGGACATGTATTTCAAAATTTTAGAAACAATCCTTTTGGCTTTTCATTTATAGAATATTTTATTCAGAAAACTAAATAACTCTGAAGTTCTCCACTGGTGTGCAGAGATGTTTTACTCTACTGTGACATTAGTTCAAACTCACAATTTCCTGGAAATGCTTTTATATAATAGTGATGGTATGCCTCATACAGAATCTTTGGCCCTATGTCTGTCTCCTCTCAAATGTCTGTGAGGAGGCCCTCACCATACAAAGTAAACTACCTCTGTGCTGTTCCATACATGTTTATGTAAAGTAGTTAATTGAGCTGCGCAGGGGCTGCTTGAAAGCAGAATAAACTCTTGAAACTGCTATGAAGCAGTGTGCACATTCACAGCGGCACAAACTATTAATAGGGGATTTCAGACTGCAGCTTGTATCATCCATATCACTGGTAATGTAGTTTACATGTTTTACTACCTTATTTCTATTGTGTTTTATTTCTCTTGGACTGATTTATCTTAATTTTTCAGACTGATATTTTCATATATGAATTTTATAACTATATAGGAAAGCCTTCACATTTTTTTAATTTTTTAGGGTGATTATTGGTTTATCATGCTTTAGAAAATAATTTAACACTAAGCTTTGGCAAGATAAAATTTTATGCCAAATATCATATACATTTTCAACATAGTTTAAAAAAGGTTTTCCAGTTCCTTCAGGAAGGAAAAGCTTTTCAGTTTACACAACTGTGAGGAATAAAAATCCAGTTTGACAGCAAACTGAAATTCATCACTGTTTGAATTGCTCTGAATAAGAGATATTAAAAACTGAATGAATATCAGAAAACTAAAAAAGGCCCTGTTGATAGAAGAGGCATGTTCAGGAAGGATTGGACTGACTGTGTGGCACAAAGGAGGAGGCAGATATTAAGCTGATTGGAGAATGTCTATATCCATGAGCAACATAAATCTCCCACCCAGACATCAGGACTGTGAGGGAGTAGATAATGTGGGTGTGTCAAAGACAGTGAGAACAAGCCTGGGGGAGAGCAGGAATGTTTCTTTCAAAACTTGTGATTTCCGTAGATCATTCATCTGGATGCAAAATCATACAAAACCTATTTTCTGACTTGACTGTTTGTGATGATGAAGAGTAGTAGTACAATATGTTGCTTTTTTGAGATAAAGTCCATGCAGGGGAAGTGGTCTGGCTTCCTACCTGGACCCTCATGCCATTGTAACCTCTACAGAAGTCACAATGGGAGGCAGGGATGGAAATCAGACAATTTTGTACCAAAGAAAAAATATATTTATTTTGTTATACTTTCCCCATCCATCCAAGGTTTTTGGATTTTTCCCTACAGCCTTATGCAAAACTGAGGAAAGCACTGCAGGTCTTCAGACCTGAGCCAGTTCTTTACATGAACAGGGACTAAGAGGTAGTTTCTTCAACAAAGAAAATAAAAAGAGTGAATACTTATTATGCTGGAAAATTCACTATGATTTGACTTCTGGCACCTGCACTTCATGTCCTTAAGACTTTGGGAAAAGTGTAGGAGCAGGTACTACCCCTGCATATGCACATGTTCAACTGTTTGTGCATATTGAGAATAAAACCTCGAGAAAACTCCCCAAGTTCATCTGTGGAGACTCTCTTACCTGACAGTCTTATGTAAATCAGTAAGATTGATGCTGTTGTATTGGTCAGCATGTAAAATAACCTGTCATCAGTACAGAACGTGATGTGCAGAATATCAGTGTAACTTGAAATTCATAGCATTTTAACACCTGTTTCCATAGCTACAGTGTAATCTAGACATCTGAGAAGCCAGCCTGCCTTTGCCAGTCCTGTCATTTCAAGGGAAATAAATTAAGGAAGCTGATCACAAGCCTGGATTATACAGCTTCTTTAAAGTATAGCAACCAGACCTGAAAACTAACCAGAAATGAACATCATTGGGACAGAATGGATAAAACCCATTTGTAACCTTTGTAGGAAAACTTGAATGTAGCCTCCTCCATATCCTTTTTTAACTTCTCTCAAGCTATATTTTATGTTATACCTGGCAGTTATATTTGCAGGACCATATTTCTTGATTTTTGAGAAGCTGTACCATATTCTTAAATGAAGCTTTGAAAAAATAAACAGATGGAAAAATGGGAGTGAGCAGGCGTAGGAAAGAGATACAGTTAAGTGAATGCTAAAGGGCAAAGCTTCAGTGCCAGACAGTTATTTGCATATGCACAATATGTTTCTGTCTAGAGGCATATTTTCTCAAAGTCTGTGTGTGTATTTCTATGAGTCTATATTTATCTGTATTACTGGCAACATATGTATGGCTATGAATAGAGTTGGGGTGTTTGCTGAATGATTTATGATGCTGCTTAATTTTTTTTTCTTTAAATACACACTGATTTTGAGAAATGATCTTCTTTTTTTCCAATAGGTAAATTGGAAAAAAATTACAGGCATCATTTCTTAAATACAAAGCACTGGAATCCACAGAACATCCTGTTATATACATATTTGTGCTTAGAGGGCAAATATATAATGGGTACGCATGCATGTTTTCTAGGCCAGTTAATTTGTAAAATGTTTAATGAGGAGATGAAAACTGCCCTGGTATTTGCAGGACTGAGGAACATGGCTACATTCTGCAAAAGGTGATTCTCTGTTGGCCACATTTGACTGACAAAAGGGATTAGAGTTTTTTTTTAGAAGAGAGTTTTGTACCCGATAATTTGTGACACCCCAAGAGAGTGGGAAGAGAAAGCTGCATAAAGGTTTCATAGGTGCTGTCTACACTAGGTTACTGTCCTGGTATAGCACTACAAAGGGTCTAAGCGGGTAAATATTTCCATGATCCTAGAAGATTGGCTGTATTACTGTTGTGTTTGGCAAATGGCTATACCATAGCTACAGTAGAGAGTGGAAATGCAGTCCTGATTATTATGTAATTTATCACCAAGTAATTTATAAGGCTACTTATATTGCTTATGTCAGTAGGTAATGAAATAAACAAGAAAATTTTTGTGACTTTAAGTAAACAGAGCCTTGTATCTATTATTTTAAAGACAACATATTTGTTTAGCTTAACATCTATAAATAGATCACTCTCCTTGTATTGGCTAATGCAAATACACAGAATGGCACTGTAGTGCCATATTTGACTTTTTCCTTTTGTATAACACCTTACTGGTTACCCATGTCCTAATGAATTAAAATAATATCATTTCAGCTTGAATGTATCTTAAATACTTGAAAGACACAGCCAGACAAAATCAATGTTTCTGTTCTTGGGCATAGTGGGATTTTTATCTTATTTTTTTTCTTAGAGGTGGATATAAGAAGGTATGATACATTGACTTTGACCTGTCAGGCTGAAGCTGTTACAGAAAGCCAAATCAGTCATCCATAAGCCAGAGTCTCTCAGTGCAAACCTTGACCCAATAAGCTGAAATGTCTTAGTAAGAACTGTTATGGACTTTTGGAAAAATAATGAAATGGATTCTTTGCAGTGCCTATATAATTAATTATTCAGCAGTTTGAAAGGCCTCTGGAGATACCGCTCAAAACTAAGTAAGATGTTTTTATACACCTTATTTTTGTGGTTCTAAAGATGTGTGATTTCTTTTTATGTTTCCTGGAAAGTTTTCAGGCAAAATAACATCTCTGAAATTTTGTTTGTTTGGTAGCTGTTCATAATTCGTAACAGGAAGCAATAACAATTTATAAAAGACAATATTTAGAATATTCTTTGCCTTTTTTCTCTTCAAAAAACACATAACATTGCTAAATATATATTTGAAGTTTAGGGGGCGTGAGGCCAGCAACCCCATTTGTTTCATAGTTTAATGCTCAATTAATCTTACTGCAATCTTAGTTCAAGCAGTAGATACTATAGATTGCTAAATTGAAATGCTGTGATGACCCTACGTCTTGGTTGAAAGAAAATAACGACAACAGGTTAGTAGTCATAATGTCTCTGTGTAATTGTGGAAACAAATCTCTTTTAAAGCCAGACAATAGTCCAGTACTTGGAATGACATTATTTCTCAGTAATAAACTAAGGAATGGGACACCCACGATAGGTCAAAGTCAAAGTCCTGACATTGTTAAAAAAGAAAACTGTTGGGTATACTGGTATCTCCATCCAAATATTGCATCTGTCCTTAACTTTTCCCCTGAAATATATACTCGTCAATTAATGAACTCATGGGAAGAAGGAGTTGTATTTAGAAACCAGTTTTATGGCAAGGCAATAGCGTAAAAGAACACATGTAAAATATTTTAAATCACTCTGATTAATAAATAAAAGTTCTGGAAAATTGGAAAATCTTAGTTAAATAATTATTAAAATCATGGAGAAAAGGAATATTACGTGGAATCCAATGCTCCAGATACTGTCAGCAACTAAGAATGTACATATGTATCAAAAAAGATCAGATAAATTGATAGAGTATAAGTCCAAGACAGGCATTAAACACAGGAACTGTCAAAGTCTCAACTGTTGTCACCAGAAACCTTGAAGATATTGTTTTATTTGCTTTATTTTTCCCTCTGTGACAGCTCCTGCTTGACAACTGATGGGATGATAGGCTAGGTGGAGCTTTGATCCAAGAGCTCTTATCTAGAAACTCTGACCCTGTAATTTTTTATGTCTACCTTCTTTGGTTTAGATTTCCATTGCCATGGAAAGAATAACCTGGGTATGCATGCACAGAAAAATGTGGAAAAAATTGAGAAAAAAATTCTTTTTCATGTACTTAAGAAAGAAGACCACAGAGATTTACTGCATATTCAGATCCTAATGTATCATTATTATTTACAATTTATTAGACTCAGTTCACTTGAAACCACTTTGTTGTAATTGTTGTGCAAGACTGAATGGACAGGACATTTAATTCTTCCCTAAAGAGAACACATTTTTAAATGCATGGATTATTGCATTGCTTTGAATTATGAGCACATCTCAAATTTTGTGTTAATGGTCTAGGTAATTACATACTAAAGAATGTTGTAACCATTTCATGCCAAAAGAGAATTTTGAAAAGGAAAAGACAAGGAAAAACCAAATGAATAAACAGAATATTTTTCATTTAAGACCTAATTTGTAGAATCAAATAAATGTTTAGGTTGTAAAAGACATTTAAGATTCTGTTGGAAACCCAATACTGCCAAGTCCACCACCAAACCATGTCCTTAAGCACCAAGCCTCCTCCCTTCTTTTAAATACTACTAGGGATGGCTTAATCGTGTCCCTGGGCTGACTGTTCCAGTGCTTGACAACCCTTTCTCAGAGAAGAGATTTTTCCTGACATCAAATCTAAATCTTCTCTGGGACACCTAGATGCTGTTTCCTGTTGATCAGTTGATAAGGACAGCAGAACAGAACAGCAGAAGAAAACACCTTGAGAGAAGTAGAAACCTAGGCAAGCAAAATGCCAGCTCAGCTCTGTAAGGCTGACAAAGCAGGAGTCATGCAAGACTGGTAGTCTGAGCTACCAGTGAACTGCAATAAAGAATGCCTGCTATCTAATACTCAAAACTCTATTAGAAAATTTCTATTTAACCAATTTTGATATCACTATCACTTATTATTTGGGTGAAGAGACCATCCCCCACATAGCTACAATAAAATCGTTGCTATCTCTCCTTTCAGGTAAATGCAAGAGTGATAAATCTCCCCTGAGTGTCCTTTTCTCCAGACTAAAAAACCCCAGTGTCCTCAGCCTCTCCTCACAGGATTTATTCTGGAGACATTTCTGCCAACTCCACTGCCCTTTCCAGACATGATCCAGCACCTCAATGTCTTTCTTGTTGTGAAGGGCCCAGAACTGAACACAGGATTCAAGGTGAGGCCTCACTAGGGCCAAGTACAAGGGGATGATCCCTTCCCTGGTCCTGCTGGCCTGTTTCCGATAGCTGGGATGTTCTTGGCCTTCTTGGCCACCTAGGCCCATGCTGGCTCCTGTTCAGTTGCTTTTAACCATCTCCCCCAGGTCCTGTTCCCCCAGGCAGCTTTCCAACACTCTGCCCCAAGCCTGTATCAGGGAATGGGGCTGTTGTGACCCAAGGGCAGGACCCAGCACTTCACCTTGAACCTCACGCAGCTGGGCTTGAGCCATTGGTCCAGCCTGTTCAGACTGCTGTCTAGAGCCTTTCTAATCTCCAAGAGATCAGCACGATCACCCAGCTTAGTGTCTCCAGCAAACCAGAGAGACACTAAGCATGCACTTGTGATTTGCTCATCTAGGCCATTAAACAGAACTGGTTCTGACACAGAGCCTTGGGGAGGCCACTAGTGACTGGCTACCAGGTGGGTGTAACTCCATCCATCAGCACTCTCTGGGCCTGACCATCCAGCCAGTCTTTAACACAGCAAACAGTGCACCTGTCCACACTATGAGCAGACAGTTTGTCCAGGAGAATTCTGTGGGCAATTGTTTCAAAGCCTTTACCGAAATCCAGGCAGACAAGATCCACAGCCTTTTCCCTCACCCAGTGGATCACCTTGTCACAGATGGAGATCAGGTCAAGCAAGACCTGCCTTTCACTAAAACATGCTGCTGGATGTGATCCCCTGGTTGTTCTGTATGTGATGCATTAATAGTAAAATACATTAAATCTCTAAAAGATAATTGTGACCATTAAAGCACATACATAGATCTAGAAATTGAAAAAAATTATGAATTATCTTTTTTTTGGGCAATAATGGGAATAAGAATATTTACAGAATAAACTGACCATCACTTCTGTCAGAAGATTTATATCACAGCCTTCCTCAAATATCATAGCTGAGTATGTAAGAGCATTATAACATTTTTTGGAAACCTTCCTAGTTTAATCAAATCATAGCTTGATCTCATGATATTCAACCATGAAAGCTAACAGAAATAATATATTGAAAAGTAAAAAATTAAAAACAACTCAGGCATTTTATTAAAATATTTGATTCCTTTATCTTGAGGTATGTTAATAAGTTGTTAGAGATCTACTTTAGGGAAAGAAACATAGATACCCCTTAATGTTAGGATGTTTAACTGCTTATTTTTAAATAAGTATAAGTTTAGGAAAACATATGAGAAAATCTACAAACTTCAGCTTTCACAATGAGTAGAAGGCAGATAACTTTTTAAAGATATGTCTAGGTCTGGAAAGATGAAACTTCATTATTACTTCTTTCAGCCTGTAAATACTTAGCACAATCAATCTAAATTCTTTGGTCCATAGGAACTTCTCCAGTTCAGAAATGCCCTCTTCCCAATCCTTCAATATGTTTCCAACATGAAAGCTTTCTCAGAAACTTTTTACTTGTTACTAGTGAAGGGTGGTTGTAATCTTAAAAATGAGGCAGAATTTCCCATATATTACACAATATTATTTAAATGAAATTAAAAGATGTCCTGAATGTCTTGTTTTCTCCTCTGAAGTGCATCCTGAACAGACTGCCACAGTCATATTTTCTGGAAAAATTCATTTGCCTAGGATTCTTCTCCTGGGAAGTTGAGAAATCTCAGAGAAAATGAAAACAATAATTATCTGATTTGCTTCTCCTGTGTTTTGCTGCTTTGAATGTGTTTGGACATTGTTTACTAACAGGTGGTTGCTTCATTGGTTTCATGTGAATTGTTTTGACTTATTGACCAATCAGGGTCAAGCTGTGCGAGACTCTGGAAGAAGTCATGAGTTTTCATTAGTACCTTGTTAGTCTTCTGTAAGTATCTTTTCTGTATTCTTTAGTATAGCTTAGTTTAGTATTCTTTAATATAATATAGTATCATAAAATAATAAATTAGACTTCTAAGAACATGGAGTCAGATTCATCAATCCTTCCTGCCATGGGGCACCCCACAAATACAATAATAGACTCTACATTATAGCTTCGATATTTGATCATGGGTATGTTAAAATATAAGATTACAGTATCTTAGTTCTTTTGTGTATGATTTTCTTTCTTACCTTCCCATTTTGTACACCATATTCAGCTTTTTATTTGACTAAATGTTTCTTGCAGATAATCTGAAAAGGCAGAAGTTGTAGATACTGTAAATAATTGGGACAGACTCATTTCTCTTAACGGTTTTAGATAAACAAGTCACAGACAATCTCATTTGCAGCGCCATTTCAAGTTGAATGACAGCAGGTTGCATGTTAACACTTCAGATACTTGCCCATCCTTGGGCAGTTTTCCATCAGCTTTAAAGATGGACAAAGAAACATTACAAAAGCAAATTTAAGCCAAAGGGCAGATTGTCTAGAAGTCCACTGTGACCAGAGACGCTTCACACCTCCCACCTCAGACTTGCCTGCAGTGAGGATATTGCTGGATTTAGCTTAGCAGAGGTGACTGCTGTTCCACAAAATACTCCACAGGAAGAACCTAGCAACATTACCTTTTTTCCCAGTGCAGCTGAGAACCAGCCAGCCTGGGCTGGGCACAGTTGACAAAGGGAAAAAGACAGAGATTTTACTACCTACATCTATTGCCAGCCATTCTGTAATGCAACCTTTGGCCATGTTCAGGTCCTTTACTCTACCCTGGTACCAGAACTTACTGGACTGCTCCAAAATTCTCCTGCTCCCTTTATCTTTGACTAAAGAATCTGACTTGTTTAAATTTTATATTTTCTTAATTTTTGGAAGTTTGATTTTTGTATCTCTGTGTCTTGTTGACTCTATGAATAACAGGAAGGATGAGGGGAGAAGAAATAACTTCCAAGGACATGAGGTTCTGTAAAGTTCTCTCATAGCCTCATACATCAAGTTCAATCTGTTTAAATGAATGGCATGGCAATAAAGCCTGCAGCTGGGCCTTGTTCAGTAATCCAATTGCTCAGAATCAAAATGTGCCAGAGGCAGCATTCAATGATGGGTTTTAAAATCAAAGAGCTCTCCCCGCACTACTGTCCAGGCACAAGGGAGGGTGCTGGGCTGGCCCTGCAAGAGTACCAAAGGCTTTTGATACCCCAGTCTGGTATTTGTCACAGGGAGCAGCTGCTGGTGGGATTCAGCATAACTGAATTCCTTACATTGTGTTACATTCCTCTGTAACACAAAAATCTGGGCAGAAGTAGCTTTAGAAAGAGAAGCGTAGGGTTGAGAACTACTTCAACTGGCTTGTGTGACGGTAGAATTTCGAAGTATTTCTAAAGATTTCTGAGTTCTTTACTTTTTTCTGACATCAAGGTCAGCTGGTACTTTGAGATGCGGAAACTGAATGAACCCATCTATTTCTCCCACCTTCCTCTTGAAAGCCCAATGGTTTGTAGAGATAACTAAACCTCAAAGCAAATCTGACCTAGTGCTTTTTGACAAGACTATGTCAAGTTCAGCAGTCAGACCTGTGAAAAAATTCATTGCAGTACTATAAGAGCACACTTAAGGTCTCCAAGAGTAAATCTAATCTCACGTGGCTTTCTCTAGCATGACGAGTCATCTCAGGTTGCCTGGTGCTGGTATGTCTGTCTGAAAAATTTAACAGCTCTTTCTACTTGTTAAGGAAGGAAAATGTGATGATAACTTTCCAGTTCATTTGGCAGCACTTTCCCCTGAGTTCTCCTTGAATTAGTTACACTTGCACATCAGAATTGATTTGGAAACTGGGCCTAAAAGAGTACAAATACCTGAGTGAATGTGTGCTTTCAGAGCTTGCAGTTCAGTAGAAAGTGCATTTCCAGGAATCTGTTGAAGAACAAGTAAATATTAAACACATATATGGTGGATCTACAGAATGAAAAGTCACAATTAAAAGTTTCAAATAAATAAATCAAAACATTAAAAGTAGTTAAATAAGCACCTTGAAGTTCACTCATCATGCTGTGAAGCTGAGATTATTTTGCACACATTTTTATTAAGAATCATTGCGGGGGGGCGGGGGGGCAGTTTGGAATCCTAAACTGACTAGCAAGTTAAATCTCAGCCAGTATTTTAGTCAATCCAGTATATTGACTGAAATAGGTGAAGTATATGTGTCTGTGGGACTCACACAAACATTCTGCACATGATATCTTCTCCAAAGAAAGTGAAAAATTCCTTCAGGCTCTTAGAACAACTCTGGTTTTCCACTTTCCATCTCTGATCCTACTTTCTTTGACATTTTGTCTTTTATGGTGCAAAACAACAGTCTAGAATCAAATCAAACATAGTGGATTAAGAAAGACATCTTCAGCTTACAATATATTAACTAATTTCATGCCAACCTAACATATAGAAAATGTTTTTAGGAAGCAATTAAAGAACTCTCCTTTGCAGAGATGGGCACATATCTTTTCTCCATACACAGACATATCAATGACAGAACAGAGACATAGAAGTCTGTAGAAGGGTATAATTTTTCTCAAGTCACTCACAAAAATGTTATATGGTATCTGAAATGGAAGTTCTGTTCAGGCCTGAAAATGCAGAATTATTTAACTCTTGACAAAAGGGTCCTCATTGCTTATTTCCACCTCTGTGTGGTCTAGTCAGAAAGGGAAGGACCTCAGAGTTTTGTCTCCATTTCATGACATAGTGTTCTGTTTTGAAAGCAAAACCAGTGAGAGACTCCAAGTCAGAAATACAATTTATTAAGAAAAGGGAAAAAACCCAAAATACATGCAATAATACAAAAGAAAAACCACTGACAGTGTCAGAATACAATCTGACACCCACTAGTTAGGGTGGTGGTAGCAGTCCAGATGAAATGGTCTTGTTGAAGTGGTGATCCTGTAGGAAAGATCTGGTAGCTATTGTTCTCTGGAAACCAGAGGTAAGGGCAGCTTGCCCTGTCCCAAATCTCAGATTTTATCCAGGTGGGGATGCTGAGCTTCTCCCCCCTGGGTAGAGGATCTCACATTGGGCTGATATCATTCTGAATCATGCAGGTGGGTCCTTGATTACCCATTAAGCAGAAATGGTTCCTGTAGGGAGTTATCTCTGAATCATGTGGCAAGGCATTGATGGGCCCATTAACAGGAGGAAATGATGCCCCTCCTGGTTTCAACAGCTCTTGAGGATGGGAATAGAATACATCTTTATATTGTAACCTAGGACACATAGGAAGACTTCTTTCCTTCTGCACCTCTTTTTATTCTTTGAAATTTATAGCTTCATGTATCAGCTTCAGAGTTGTTCTAATTGATTCAAAATCAGTTAAGTGAATGTACATTGTCTGAATTTAGACTTCTCCCCAGTTTTTAAGCTTGTCTTAGCAGCCTCTGAGCCCTATGGTTTCATAACTAAGTGGTATTTTATCACACTTGCTTCACTTTTTCAGAGATCAAATTTTAGTCTAGAAATGTGAAACAAGAGAGAGATTTGCATTTTCTATCTTCTCATGTATTTTCCTATATACTACCATATCTTACTATATTTTGAACTCCTCAGTAAAGAATTAGTGAATGCATCAAAGTAGATTATTAGAGGTTAAGTCAAAAGTCATTAGAATAAATTATATTTACTGAGAATAATTTATTATTAAAGAAGAGTTTTTAGCCTTGTCTTTAAGCTTGGACTATGTTCTTCATATATTCATTGCTGCAGATTTTCATACAGTTTAGTGAATTTTGTGAAAGCAATTAGAACACACAGTTCTTCTTCCAAGATAAATTCTGTTGAGGCAACATGAATATTTCTCTTATAAATAGTTCATAATAAAATCAAAACAACTATGGAGACAATGTAATTCTTAAGCATCAGTTACAGGTGATCTTTGAGCTGGTATAAATTAGAAGGGTTTTATTACATCTATGTAGTCAATATGAAAAATATTTTCAGTTTTTCTAGCATTAATTGCTCCACTGAAACATTTACTTTTTTTCTAAATGATTGCTGCTAATTGTCTTCCTCTACAAGGAAGTACATCACATGAATGATCTGGCTTTGGAATTAAGAAGAGACACACAAGTATAAAAACACTTAATGATGAAAGATGGATTCACAGGAAATAGCTGCAGCATTTATTCACACAACGTAAACTAATAAATATGCACAGGTAAATAAATTAATTTACTTCCTTCCATCCCTAGAGTGTAGATCCACTTTCTCGACTGAACAAAGAGTTGATGGATGATAACACTAATTTAACAGTAGCTGTTAAGAATCTTCAAAGTACAATGGACCTGGAAGGCAGATGGTCTTGCTGAATTTGCCTGGTGGTTCTTGGAAATCTAGTGAATCTGGCTGGGTATATGTGGAAATATGACATTGTTAACAGAACCTCCAAATCAAGTTACTCTTTACAATCCCTGGTGGGCTGTTGGTGGGTTGTGGGCTGCCATGCATGAATATTGAAGGCCCTTCAACTGGATTATGGAAAATTATGGAAGGATTGTTAAGGAAGGATCTTTGTGAAAATTTATGAGACAGAATCTATTCTATTCTGGCTTATTTTTAAAAGAAATCTCAAGACTATGATTGCAGGAAAAGCATTTGTAAGTATTGTGCTGAAATTATTTGGTTTACCCAATATTTCAATAAAAAGCCTCATAAAGTTGTGAGAGATGGGAAAATCTTGGTAAGCAGGCTCTCATACATTGTTCATTATATAATTCATATGTATTTATGATATATGTATAATTCATATGTATTTATGATATGTTATTTATCTATTTAAACAGTGGTAAAATGTCAAACAAGGAAGAAGGCCTTTAAGCATGATGCTGTTTCAAGCTGATCTAAGGCTTAATTAAAGTTGTTTTGTTTTGGTTTTTTTTTTCCTCTCTGTCTATTGTGAGCACTCATCAGTGGTCTTTCAGAGGCTCTCACACTTGAAAGATTATGCAGTTTAATTTAATAAGCATTTAAAAATACATGTCTGCCTCTTACCTATAATATCACAACCTAGATCCATGCATTTAGCAGAAATTTTTTTCTTAATCACGTAAAAACAACACCCATGCTGTCCTTCTACTCCTTAGGAACTGACTGTTCCTTATACATGACAATCACAATTGAGCACTTCATGGTAGTCCCAATTAGCTACTTCTGCTTGGCTTTTCAAATCAGAGTACTTGATTATAAGTTTGGATGTGGCCATGAGGTCATGGCAAAAAAGAATAAGATACAGCAAGCATAAGCTGCACTGAATGTTATCACCCCTGTATATTTTGTTCTGTAAAAAATTGCATTCTGCAATTTCAACTAATTCAGTTTTATTGCTTTCTCTCTAAATGAAAATCTACGTTCCATGTAGTATAGGTCACACGTAACTGCTTCCACACAGCAGGTCTGCATAATCACTGCTATTCCACCTTTTTTCTTACTAAGACAGCTCTTAAAATTATTCAGACCACCTCCACTAGGAAAAAAAGGATCAGGAAACTTTACCCTTTTGCAGCTAATCTGTCTTTTCCTCATGCACAGCAAGTTGCCCAGGTATTTAGTGGTAGCTACAAAGGTGAGAAAGTAATATGTACCAGATTTCTATGATGAACAGCAAATAAGGGCCAGCATATTCACTTCTCTGGCAGTATTCTCAAAATACCTTTCAACTTCAGTGACTGATCAATACTGAACACTTGCTTTCTCCTTGTCGAATAAGGAAGCATCAAATTTGAGAAGGTTAGAAGCAAAGCTGGTTTTGTTTTCTATTTTTCAGATATGATTTTCTTTTAATCAAAACCGAAAATGGGATCACAAGAATGTGCCTCTGACTGTACAGACTGTACTACTCTGCTAAGTCCATGCTATTTATTGGGCATACCTGCATAGTTTAAGCAAAGACACAGTGACTCAATTACTTACAGAGCCATTTGGACTTCTTTCCACTGAAAATATGTTCTCATGCTTACCAAATGAAATTGGATATATAGCAGTGAAGTTTTCTTCTTTAAACTTGCTATTATAGCAACTCAGAAATTGTCCTGAATGCTTCTGGTTTTTTATGCCTTGCTGAATATGATGTGTAATTACTTAAGTCTGAGAAGTCTCCAGAAATTTCACCTTCTTTATAACTATTTTGTGGAGGAGGTGCACTGGAAAATGTTTTTTTCTAAAATTTTTTAATTGTTGTTATTTGGCAAAAATATTTGGGGACAAACTATTGCTGAAGCAGAATTAGCTTAAGTATTAATTTAATACAATCTATTACCTATTTTCGCGGGGGTTTTTTTGTTGTTGTTTGTTGTTGTTTTGTTTTTCTTTTTAAAGTCCTGGAAGAAGTAGATCTTTTTTCCAAAACTCTATTTTTTCCAACTCTATTTTTCCAAATAGAGTTTCACCTGCCAAAGGAAATTAAGGCACTAACTTTTTCTTGCTGCAAAACCATTCTGAAATTCTCTAGAGGAAACAAGATACTTTTCCTTTCCTGGACTCACTCAAAAAGAGCATCTCTTACAAAGAAAGAATCAAATCCCCAGAAAACTATTTTCCATGAGATTTCCTTTGTTATTTTCTTCTCCACCTTTTGTGTTTTTTTAAATTATTAAATAAATCCATGGCTTCTTCCTCAAGAAATCCCAAAGAAGTTTGTAGATTAATTCCTTTCAAACTTTTCTTTCTAGTTACATGACTAAATAGGTGACTTCATATAGAAAAACACTTTAAATGATGTTATACCCGACTTTATAGTGCAAAACACTTTTGCTCCTTACACTCATACGATTACACTTATTTTTATTTTCTTTTTATTTTATGTCAAAGATCAAAGCAGAATCAATTAAAGACCAGTTTCAAGGGATAACTATTTTATTTGTCTCTTTCTGACACATTTTACTGAATTTTGATTGATAATGAAAAATAATCTTTGCTTTAAGGACATAAAGAATTAAAGATATGTGCTAACGTGACACACACACTCATGGTAAATTCACACTCACATGTGAACCTTCCTGTACACATCTTAGCATATACATGTTGATAGATTTAAATTTCTTAAATCTTGAGTTAATGAGCAGAATATGCAACTGTTATCTGAAATTTGTAAATTTCCCTGCAAAAAATTTATGATCAAAGAAATTAATGATCAATGGAAGTGATGAAATTTGTATCTGTCCTTTGTAGTTAAATCCAGATTTTCCATTTGAGCCCATATATACAAATATCATGTAAAATATCTCATTTACATATGCTTTAATGCCTTCATAACTTATGAATGATTGAGTTACAAAGGTCATTTGGAATGATTGAGTTACAAAGGTCATTTGGAAAAAGTTGGCATAAATTATTTATCAAAATTCAGCCTAGTGTATTGTTCTGTTTATGAATCATAATTTTCAAGAACTGCTTATTTCATATTACATGTCTTTGAATATTACATCTGCTTTGAAATAAAGCAGAATAATTATCAAAGTAACAGTATATGTCCACTGACCTTACATGGAGAAGTAAGAGAGCCAGGACATTTTGTGCTCTTTTGATTATTCTTTAAACGCATCAGGGTGATAGAAACTGGAGAGGAGATGACTTTTGGAGATAATAGTTGAGTAAAATAGCAATGAAGCTATGAGGCAAATATTTTTTAAAAATGGTGTTTGGTTGGCCGTTGCTGTAATCAGATGCTGACACAGCAATTACATACTTGCAAATGCACCAGTCAAAATTAGCATTAGCTCTGGACAGCCATCATGTAATAAAAAGAAAGAAGTCCTTACAATCAGTCTTAAAGCATGCAAGAGGTTAAAGTGAAATGTGCAAATATTTCAGTTTCACGTTTTGAAAAAGGATGGGTCTGCAAGTGATGCTAAAGATTATGTTACTAATTCAGGGCAGTGAAATTATATCAATTTATGTCATATTTCCTAGAGAGGCTTGCTTACATTAGTTTTGTATATTTTAATGTAAAATTTTAAAAGGTGAATTAATTACTAATACCATAAATAAGAATCATACTTTCTTAAAGGTAATACTAATTTGAGGCAAACTTTCCCATTAATTAATGTTCTCCCATTTTATTCCATGGCTCTTGCATGTATAATTATCCAATTAGGAAAGTGTGAAACAAATTTCTGTAGTGTTGTAAATTATTGAATACTCCTCCAATAAATGCAATTAAAAGAACGTTGCTCAAAAAAAAAAATCTCATTTTTTGTAGCATGTATTTCAGCATAATGTAAATTTTGAGTAAAAGAATTATCTATGAATACGTCAGCCACTCCTCATACAAATTCCCCTCAAAATAAAAGGGATTTATTAGACAAAAATTGAGGAGAATTAAAGCTTTATAGAGCCGTACATATTCACACCATCCTGTTTCCAGCCAGGTGGGGCATGTCAAGGACCTAGAGGCTATTCTATACCCCATCACATCTTTCCTGGGGTGGGGGTAAGAGGTTCTTTTCAGCAGGAGTGCTTTCCTCTGGTTGAGTAAGTGTGGTGGAGGTACTGGGGCCTTGGGGTGGGAGAGGGGAAGAGTGAGGGGCAGTGTGGTTTAGAGAGTCTCAGGGAAGCAATAAATACGGGGGTACCATTCCTAAATCATGACATACACACGTGATTAAGACCTTGACTTGCCTGCACAAATCAATTCTCAGTTCTTCTCTGTGCATGTAGTCTATTTTTAAGGCTTGGTTGATGTTTAAGTGCAGTGATAGCCTCTTGTATATAGAATAAATTCTTGTCAGGAGTAGTCTTTCCTGGAGCGTATACAGAATGCCCTTGTTCTCAAGAAGGAAAATATAAGGATAAAACATTTCTAAGAATTCTAACATTCCATACTTTCAAAAAGAACATTTGAATCATGACACTTCACTGAATTAACACATACTGGCATTAAAAGTTATTAATACTCTCCAGGTATATCACTTCAAATTATAGCAGTTCTAGAACTACAAACTGACTGAAGGATAGGGAAAATTTTTGCTAGTTCTTTTATCATATTCAGAAGCATGACTATGCTGTTAAAGTTT
This sequence comes from Agelaius tricolor, assembly GCF_023055355.1. Taxonomy (NCBI): domain Eukaryota; kingdom Metazoa; phylum Chordata; class Aves; order Passeriformes; family Icteridae; genus Agelaius; species Agelaius tricolor. The sequence continues at coordinate 22,925,138 of NW_027269264.1, read as the reverse complement.
GCATCACTCTCCACCTAATTTTCAAAGACCACGGCCATAAAATTTTGTATTAAATAGAACACATGATGCATGTAGAAAACTGCATTTTGTTTTTACTGGAAAAACTATTCCCCTTTTTTTTTCTTTTTAAATCTTATTCTATATTTTATAAAGCTGTAGTTCAATTGAGGAGTAAGAATAGGTAAAATGTTAAGTGTTTTATAGACATTTTTATTAAAGAAAAATCAAGTTCAGAGAGGGAAAAGTGAGTGCATTCAAACTTTTCTAGTTATAAATGGGATGGGGATCTCCCTCTCAAATTCTAGTTTTCATTGTCCATTATGTGTTTAATTGTTTTTATTATTATGATGTTTTTATTTTTTTCATCATAATATTAAAATCCTTTCTGTACTGGTGTAACTGTACCAACAAATGTGACTGGTAATTATTAAAAGCTTAGACAGAATAAATTTTTAGGAATAATAAGCAAAAAAACCCCTGCAGTGTAAATCAAAAAATAATGTTAACATTCATTTGTTTAAGCAAACAAAAATTTCAATGACTTTGTACCTTTTCTACATGTTTTGATATAGTATAAGAAAGAGTAAAGTGCATTTTTTTTACATTTGGCATTCAAATAATTTCCCTGCTGAATCTTTTTCGGGTCAAAACTGAATTATGTTTCTCTTCTGTGCAAATATTTGGAGTAAAAATAATCAAAAACTGGGGAAAAAAAATTGTCCACACATCTGTACTAGTAAAAATCGAGTTTCTATTAAGCTTTGTTTCAGGAAAGTCACAATTGTGTCTTGGAGTACCAATATTTCTAAATGTAATTAATTTAATATAACATAAAAGCATCAGGCCTCAGATGAAGTAGTCCACTATTCTCCTCATGAGGTCATTAAACTGTAAACCAAGGCTATGTCTAAGGCTGCTCTTCATCTTCTTTCATTTATTTATTTTCATTTGTTTTTCTTGGGCTGTTTTGAGTGCTTTAGTGAATCAAAGAAAATACATAGAAGGAAAATAAATGTTATAAATGTGTTAAAGAGACATATCAAGTTACTTTTCATGCAGAGATATTAAGGGATTTATATCTTCCTTTTTATAATTTCTGTGAAAATAGGTCCTCATTGTCAGTGGTCAAAGGGAGACTAGTTTAGGAAACTTTAAGTTTCTTATGACATTTTCTTTTTATTTGTGGGATAGAGGCATTGCAGAAACTGCAGAAGGTAATGTGTCATAACTATGAAGAGTACTGGGTGGTCTAAATGCAGATCTTGAACATCTCTAGATAGGTCTTCAATCATTGCTCCTAAACTTGACTGTGTAGTCAGACTGCACACACACCACTATATGCCTAAGGGCACCTTGTTTATGCTCCACGAAGTATGTGTTCAAGATTTTCACAAGTCCGTGTGGAAAGTCATTTTCCCTGTGGTTATATGTATAATGAATATGATATATTGATAATATTATGTTTTCCTAACATGTATTGTTCAGTTAACCCAAGAACAAAGTATAGATAAGTAAAATAGATGGTAAGCAATAGATTTCAGGGCCAGATGTTAGACTGATAAAATACAAAATTTTCTTAATTGGTTTCTGTTTGAAATTTGTAGTTTCAAGATTTAACATAAAGATATCTGCTGACAAATATAAAATGTTCTGCTGTTTAATTACCTCCAATACAGAATCTATATCTCTCTAGTAGTTTCAGCTCCCAGTTACCATTTCCTGCTATTCCTTTGACAGTTATATATATATTTTTTTTGTCTCATTGATCACTTATAATGGAATTGCAACTTCTGCTTGTGTTGAACAGAAGTTGATTGAGCATCTCTTGTCTTTTGCTGTTAGACAGACACTGTCAGACACTGTAAGTTCATCTCTTTCTGGTCTTTTGCTTGTTTCCAGCTTGCTAAGAAAGCAATGTGGTGGTTTTTGGTGTTTTTTTTGGTTTTGTTTGTTTGTTTGTTTGGGGTTTTTTGTTTGTTTTTTTTTGTTGCTGTTTTGTTTGTTTGTTTGTTTCTAGGGAGCAATGTTGTGTTTTTTTGTGAGCATGAACTGCTTAGAAGGTTACCAGAGGACAGCAGATAGTAAAAACGGGACAGTCTGCAAATATACAATGAAGCTTAAACATCTCCTGGCATACAGATAGAATTGAGGCTTTAAGATTGACATGAATGAAGTGTTTCTTGTTCTACACTAGACAGTTGCAGTTGTGAAGGCTGAAAGAGCAGAAAAATAAGCATGGTGTAGGATCGAGTACCTGTTGTAGGTGGACCATGGTAGGAAAGACAGGTGTTTCCTTGTGATGGCTTTGGTTAAATCTCAGTTGAATGTAAGAGAAGGATACAAAGAGGACTTAGTTTCTTTTATTTGGACTATGAAGTTGAGACTATCTGCTTCCAGAAGAAAACCTGAGGTACTGTTTCAAGTTGGAGAAAAACTGGGTAAATCTGATTTGTTGTTGCTTCTCTAATATAATTATGCTTTTATATTTATGTAACACAGAGTGTACACGATTTTCATTTCTTATTCCTTCTCCTCTGCCTCATTTCTGCTTTTCAACACAGGATAGGATTTATGTCCCTGAGGATGTATTTCTCTTTTTGAATTAACATCAGAAATACTGATGAGAATTTGTGTTTTCTGTCTTCATTTTACGAAATGCATAGTAAAAATCTTACTGAGATAGCTGTAATACAGCAGCAAGTCTTTCAGGCTTGGGTAACACATACTGTATTCTTAGTTTTTACTTTCAAGTGACCACAAGAAATAACTAAATACATTTTATGTGAAATTCTGTTGGAAGGAGATTTTTGCTTTTTTTACAAAAAATTGAGAAGTCTAATTTTGGCTACTGAAAAACAGAATAAATCCAAAAATTATCTGCTTCTCTCTCAAGGAGGAAGAACCTTACTGTTCTTTCAGCTTGCTTCATGAATAGGATTAGGACTTACAGAGTATGGAAAAGTATAACAGGGATAATTTAATTATGGAAGGAGAATATCTTAAATATCTTTTCAAAATACAGGAAGAGAGGTAACCATCTTCTTTTTTCCTCCTAATGATTACATTCAGGATGAGTTTAAGTGGCAATTACAGAAGAAAAATAATTAAATAGATTGTTCGAAGTCTGACCCACAGCAAATATTTATGGAGAATATATAACCTTCTAAAATAAATTTCTGTGATATGCAGTTCTGTGGTTCTTGCTTATAACTGAATTATAAAATAACGACTCTAGTGAACAGTTGGAGAACCATAAAGCTTTTCCCTTTTTTTCACCCCTAGCTTGACTAAAAGTAGATGATGTCATATAATTTAATTATGAGGAAATCTAGGAACTGTATAATTGCACTACAGTGAAATTTTTGCCAAAAAACCCTCTCCTTGTATGCTGTGAGACCTACCCAAACTTTCTCTTCCTCTTAATTCTATGTTTACTTTGGCAGGAGAAAAGGTTCAGGTGGGTGAGAGAAAGGTCTGAAGAAAGCAATTAGCATGTCCATTCCATGTAATACACACATCCGTGGTCTTAATAGGCTTCTGCTTGCTATAACATGGAATATCCAGAAACTGAGGTCCTCTCACAACATATCACTCACTGTGTGACAAGCCACATAAAGCAAAACTCGTAGTTCTATCTCTAGAGGTGTTCTATTGCATATTTCATGCAATTGCTGCTCCTAGAGCTAAATGTAAACTAGCGATGATAAAGGAGAAAAAAATCACTGGAGCAGTAAAGTAAATTTCTTAAACAGTGAAAAGACCAAACAGTAGAGCAATAAGAGGAGCAGCCCTCCGAGTCACAAAAGCAGTTTAAAAGTGATTGCAGAAAAGGCAAGGGTAAAGTAGATTGGAATGATTTAAAGCTTCTGTGACAGCTCGTAATCCAGAACTAAGCATCTGAGACATAGAGATGGACCAAATGTTATGGAGGACATGTGATTCCATTAAGTCATGACATCAAACCACAGCTGAAATAATTAAAAAGGAGAAACTATAATTACTGATGGTGCTATTGGTGCCATATTTATTTTGTTTTATAATTAGAATGTACTAATAAAACTGCTTCTTATATCCTTATCCTTATCTCTTATTTGGTGCAAATAAATTAAGGAATATGAAACACACAGAGAAGAATTTAGTTTAGTAATAATTGCACTGGGATTTCAAGTTGATCAGTTTCCGCCATCCTGGAAATCATTATTTGAAATAAAGAACTTAATTTGTTTTCATGTAGCTTGGTTTCCAAATTTACTTAGTATAAGGGATTGCTTGGCATATACAGAATTTGAGTTAGTGTAAAAAAAACCAAACAAAATCTTTTTATGTCACATCCTCCACCTTTTTTTTTAGAATGCATGATTTTGTGCAATGTAGCAAAAAATCTTATGGGCTTGATTCCTTGGTTTTCTGCATAGACATTTAGTTGCTTTGCTGCCACAGGATAACCTAGCTGCCCTGACACCTCCTAAATGTAATGTATGCAGCTGCTATAGCTGTTAATAATCACAAAACCAACTTTTAAGTGCTCTAAATTCAGGCATAAGACAATATTTCACACATACATAATTGGTATGATTAGTAACTCTTGTGATAAAGAAAAGAAGCTGATATGAGAATGCTATATCGTCCTTCAGCGTCTCAAATTTGTTTTATTTCCAGTAGGTTGACTATGTGTTTATACCACGAAAATACTAAAATGTTGCACAGAAACTATTGAGAAGAAGGATTCTTCTTGTTAAACTTAAAAGTATAGGGGTTTTATTCATTATTAATGCTTATGTTCCAAAAGAGCTCAATGTGTTTAAAAAAGGGATTGCTTAGGAAGGTTGTTAATTTTGTCATTTGGAAAATGCTTGGAAACTAGTTGCTTTTTTACAATTAAGCTGACTATTTAAAATTACCTTAATATAAGACAAAAAGTGATATTTAAGACTTGTCATAGACATATTTCTTGTTCAGAATCAGAATTCTGCCACTACTAGATTAATTAACTCACTATCTTCATGAGTGTGTGTGACAATGCTTAAAACTATTTTCAAGGTAACAAAGATACAAAGGCAACACACACTTAATTCTTTTATGTAGAAAGCATTGTGCCAAATTACATGAATGAGTTAGAACCTTCAAATCTGATAGCAAATCCTAAGCGTGGTTGAATCTGTATTCCATGAATCCAGTCATCAAGCTGAAGGGTGTAACACTGTGTAACCAAAATTTACAGCTACAGTTAATGTTTCACATGAGTTTAGACACCATGAGTGACACCTTATTTTCCAATTACATTTAAGGGATAACCTCAACCGGTTTACATCAAAAAACTTCCAAAATGCTTAAAAATCACTTGTAGTTATTTTGTAAATCAGATTATGGTGACTACAATATTTCATTCAACTAAGAAAATTTTCTTTGCATTTTAGTAGTAATTTGTAGCATTCTATTTAACATAGAAGATCTTGAAAATATTAGCTTCTTTTTTTTATTTTTTTTAGCTGGGATGCCTAAATGCATTTTTCATTGAAAAGAGACTAAGTGTTAGCTCTGGATCCTAATGTCATGACACAAGAATAAATAATGCAAACCATGTACGTACTGGTGGTTTTTTTCTTTTGGTCTTTCATAAAGTAATCCAAAGCCTCAAGTTTTTGCCATTTTTTTCCAGGAATCTTTGTAAAAGGCCATTTTTTTTCTTCTTTTACATAATTGAGAAGTCTTACCAAGTCAAATTCTTTAATTTCTCCTCCTGCCATTTATTAAGTTCTCCTTTTAATAGCCCATGTGTATGTGCAAGTTTGACTTCAGGTGCACAATCCTGAAATCTTAATATGCAACTTTTTTATAAACAATACAAAGAAGTTGACAGGTCTCAAAGGGGCTTGTGTGAAAAGATAATTAAGTGCTTTAGAGAGTGTCAAGAGTCAATAGCTCAGCACTGTCAGCATTCTCGAGTGTTACAGGCTATAATTAGATGGCATGGAGGTGTAAGAGATGTTTGGCAGTTTATTCCAGCATGATCTTGAGAGTAAAAGTAAAGAGCTGCCTCAAAATGTGACACTAAGAGTGAGGAGAGCAGGAACATTAAAACCTCACACATGTCTTTTAGTGACTTAGACAAATTGCTTCTTTGTGGAGATGCCACTCTGCAATATTTTCATCCATCTATCCAGTCAGTTATATTATGCACCAAATTTCAATTGTGAGGTCACTGGTACTTTTGCTTTTTAATATTCCAGTTCTTGACTTACTAAATTACTTCAGAAAACTTATTGGAAGCACTTATTTGATTTAACTATTGCTATTCAAATTAATCTGTAAGACAAGCTGTTTACTTGATTACTTGATTCTTTACTTCTCTAAATATATTAATTTACTTCCTCTTTCTGTTACTTATCCACAATTAGCCCTACAGCTTACATTAATACAACACTATCCTTCTCAAAATCCCAAGGATTTTTATGCTTGTTCAAGATAAAACCTATATAATACCTATTCCTTTCAAAAAGTTGGAAGCTCAGGTTTTGGACTGAAAATTAATTCTCACCTAACTTATATTTTTGACTGCAAGCAGTTTCCTGCATCAACTAAGGTAATTAAAGGTTATCTTTATAAGAGTTTATGTGATTACAATTATGATTATTAAAATATCGGTCTGGCCACCTTTCCATTAGCATCCTACTTAGTAGTTAGCAACACACAGAAAGAAAATATTAGGACTTTCAAAACAGGAGATTACCACTTAGTGGAAATCTCCCATGGAACAGAATAATTATTAATTATTATCATCATCATTATTCGCATAGCAAAGTGACTCTGGGATACCTGTGTGCTTGGGATACCTGCACACAGCCTTATCTGCTTTCAGATCCTGAAGCAGTATTTGTATTAACTATGCATAGTAAATGAAAAGGTACTACTGCAGCAAAGTCATTGTATAACATGGAGGATTTTTTCCATGTTTTCTCCTGGATGTGTCACAGAAAGGTTTATCAAACTCTGGAACCCACTACTGACAGAGATGGGGGAGTCACCATCCCTGGACATGTTAAAAAAGTCTTGGATATGGCACTTGGTTAAATGGTAAACATGGTGGTTGTGCTAGGTTGTTGGTTTTATTGGGCGACCTTGGAGGTCATTTATACCCCTAATGATTCCATGATTCTTTGATTCACAAAATAGAACAACTTACTGGAGTCCTCTCTGGACTTCTTTTGGTCGTATCCCTCCCCCAGCTCCAGAATTACACCATTTATAAATAATCAAGAAAAGCTGAAAGATCTGTTAAAAAAAAAAAAAAAGAAAAGAAAAAAAGAAAAAAGAAAAAAAGAAAAAAAGAGAAAAAGAAAAAAAGAAAAAAGAAAAAAAGAAAAAAAGAAAAAACAAAAAAAGAAAAAAAAGAAAAAAAAGAGGCTTATTTACTAAGCCATGTGAATTTTTTGAAACTAGTCAAAGGGAAATGGTCACATTCTTCCATTCATGAAAGACAAAGTATTAAAGTATTTAATGTACTGAGGGGATACTAACAGTAAGATAACATGATGGCCTCAATTTTGTTCTGTGGTCAGCAGGAAATTTCCTGCTGTTTTTAAGCTGCTTCCTCCAGAGTGGACATCAAAGAGCACAGAACCTGTTAATTTGAATTGTAGTTTAGCTGCTGTTCAAGGCTGTTGGCACTCCATGTCTGAGTGTACCAGAAGAAGCTCGCTGAATCACCTGAGATATTTGACTAGGGTCTGCTAGGTAGGTCCTCCTCTTGCTCATTCAAGCTAGGCTCTCTCACATGTGCCATCAGAGGGTTTCCCCAGACTTCACCACTTGCCATAATTTTATGAATTAGTCAATAACAAGCAACAGAGTAGAAGGGATTTTTTTTCTTTCTCCAGCTTTTTTTAGAAAGATTTGACCTTTCTTAATCCTAGAAAACTAGGACTTCAGGTGTTTACATTTGGAAGAGGATTTAGTGCTGTGAAAGCCTACTGGCATGGAGTAAGAGCTATTGGTAGGGTGGGATTTTTAACTGCTTTATGAGTTAAAGCTTCTCAGAAGCCCTTTCTGTCAGCTACTGGACACAGTCAAGGACTTAAAATCTGTGCTGTTTGTTGAGAAGCCCCATTTTGTGATGCTCTCCTACCCTCAATCTCATTTTTTTTGTTCCTGTATGACAAACTTAATAGTGAAAATATTTTGAAAATTTGAAAAGTATCCTCTGATAGGGGATTTTCATGCAAATTACTATTTATGCATGTGTCTTAATACAATTCTTTGAGCAAGTGTAGGAATTTAATGAATGACCAGGTATTATTTAGTGAGATTTGTGAAAATATTTGAGAGAGGCCATCTTTGTGGGCTGTTATAGAAGCTAATTATCTACAAATGAGAAAAAATAGATAATGTCATGGATAAATCGCAGACAAAAGAAAGCAAGCAAAGGGTGATGTTAAACTGGCTGTAAGTGTTGGTAACAGAGCCCAGTGGGATTCCATATTGAGGTCCTATATAATGTTTTAAGTACATATATAGACAAAACAGAATATGATTAATGAAATAGCACTGTATCAAGTCATAGGAATTACTTACTTGCTTACTTGAGACTTCCTGTTTCAAGGGTCTTTGAGAAACTTTAAAGCTATCTGATGGCTGTAAGTAAACCCAGCTGTTAGGAAGGAAAAACTTCTCTTGTTACTTAGCTTTTGTCTTTAAAAACTTCTAAATCCCATAAAGGGAATGATACAGATGGTATGTTATCACTCTAAAGAAAATAGCAGTAGGGCCCTCAACTAAAATTTTCAATTTTCTAGCAATATAAGTCTCCCTATCTCAAAAAGGATATTAAAGAAGTTGGAATTGTTCAGTGAAAGATGAAGGAAATTATTATGAAGAGAAGTCTGTTAAGGGAGTCAAAAAACACTTTAGAGAGACTGAAAAAGGAGTTTTTAATCTTAGAAAGGAAATGAAGAAGAAGAAACAGGATAAAAATTGAAAAAAATAGTAAATGTTAGGGAAGAAATAGCAAAGAACATTCTTTTTCCCTATTGCAAACTCAAGAACAAGAGATCATTCAAAGAGAGCAAAACATGCCAGTTAGAAACATCAATGCGTATTTGTGAATGCAGTATCCCACGCAATATCCTTCCAGTCAATAATTTTGTGTAATTCTTGGAATAGCTTGAGACCTCACAGAATCATAAAATGGATTAGGTTGGAAAGGACCTAAAAGATCCCCTAGTTCCAACCCCTCCACTATGGGCAGGAATTCCACCCACTTAACCACGTTGCTCATTCCCCCATCCAGTGTGGCCTTGAACGCTTCCATTCAGGGATAGAGCAACCGCATCCCTGTGCAACAAGTTATAGACCAATATAAATGCTCAAAATTCTTTCACTGCAGCCAAACATTTTGGGAGGTACTAGAACTTCATTATGGAGGGTACAAGAAAACCATCTAGCTGAAAAGATTTGATAGATATAGTATTAGAATGAATTATTCTGTGTCTGCCAAAATGAACTATTCTCCTTTCTCTGAAGCTTTCAGACCTGTACGGTTTTGAAAGAGAAACAGATTTCTGCACACTCTATATCCATTAAAATCAAGTCTTTTAGATTTCATGTTCTTGATTCTACCCCCTGAATATTCATACAATTTTTCATAAGTTTGTGTATATCTCCCTCATTTAAGAAAATTATATATACGTGTAAATTTTGTGATTTTTGTATTAATAGAAGTACACAGAACTAAATCCCTGTTGCAATGCTTAAATCTCTTTGTAAGACTATCTTCAAAATAAATAAGGATTTATTGCTGAAGTTATTTAGATGCTGTAAAATTTATGTTGATTTAATACATAAAATTATAACAGTAAAATTGACAAAAAGGCATACAGATAACTTGTTTGCAACATTAGATAGCGTGGTTTCACCCTAGAATTACCAAGTGGTAATTCTGAGAATTGCTTGTGGTCAGAAAATAGCTTTATTTTTTCTTATCACAAAGGGAAACATAAGTGGTAAAGTACAAAGAGTGATTTCTCTAAACAGCTACAGGGTGAGAAATCATTATGTCTTGGTGTTTAAAATGTTTAGTGGGAGAAAAACAAAAAGAAAAAACAAAGCCTTCTCTGACAGGCAGAGAAAAATAGTAAAGAGCAGAATTTTAAACAGGACCTCTTAACATTAATAATTAATAAGAACAGAGATGACATAATTTCTTTTACATATGTGAGTAAAATACAATAAGCAAGTCTGACTCATCTGGGAGTTTGATTGCTGTGTTTGAAATTCCACCATAGTTAGAGCAGGCGGGGGAAGAATGAAGAGGGAGGGTGAAGACAATATTTGTAAAATAGATTTACAGAAAAGAGAGGATAAAAATGTTGAATAGAATTTCACACTTAAAAAAAAAACCACTGACAGATATATGACCTTTTTAGGAAAATATTTCTTTAAATTCAGTTTTTCAAGATCAAACTAACAACAACAAAAAAACGTCCCTAAACTAAAGTTAATATTTTGGCTTTGGCCCCCAGTGGTTATATTTTTTTGCTGAACATCAGTTCCCTCATCTTACATTTGTCAAATTCTGAGGAGATTTTAGGTTATATTATAAATATTCTATCTGTGATGTCTCCAATCTTGTATGCTCTTTTTTTTTTAAAATTAAGAGATATTCAATGAATATTTTATATCTTAACAAGTAGTTGTTCTACAGTAAGTTGAGTGGTTTCGCAAGATGCAATTTCTGTGAGTGCATAACCATTTTCAATGTACCAGATTAGATGCATGTTCACATATTTCAGGGAGCCTGCCCCCTTTATACAGACTTGACATGGGGGCAGGATGAAGATCACTGATGAAGATTGTTATGTGTCAAAAGGAGTATGATTATGTGATTCATCTTGTTTTCCATTATATATAATGTAAAAGCATCCTGTCATGGTATTTTTCATAATTAAAAAAGTAGTTTCTATTGTTTATAATTATCCCTTTAATGCTTGACATTGAAATCTGTTTCCTTACTAATTTATTTTCTCCTTTCTTTGAAAGTGCTTGAAGTTGAGTTATGGAAGAACTACATGTGAATGTCGGGTGAGTTAAATCTTACACATTTTACTAAGAGTGGGGTGAGAATTTCTATGTACTCCACCTTGATGATTTGCTTGCCAGTCCCCTGGCTACCCTCACTGGAATCTCAGATCTGTATTACGTCTGTGGACAAGCTGTCTGTGGCAATATTGTGCTGCCTTGTCAGTTAATGGTATGCAGAAAAATGGGTATGTGAGGGGAAATACTTTAAAAATCCAGGCCTGTGTCAGGGTATTTCTTCCTTCAGAAAGACTCATGGGAGGACATAATATAGTCCTTCATCAGTTTTTTGTGTGACTTTCACCTTCTATCACTCAGTGTCCATCACGGACAGTCACTTACAAACATATTGCCTGCAGTCATCTATTGTACTATTTGCTTATGTTTTTGAACCTCCCTCAAACTCCAGCAACTCTGACAGAGATACATGACTGTTTCCATTTCACAAAATAGCATGGTAAAATTTGCATTTCTGATGTGAGGCTGAGGCACAAGGTCTTTGCCTAATAATTTTCTCACTGAGTCACACCTGAGGTTCAGTTAGCCCATTTTTCCATTCCTTGTTGATAGGGCAAAAACTTACTGCTTAAGGTAGGAGGTAAACACAAAAACTTACTGCTTAAGGTAGGAGGTAAACACAGAGAAACACAGATTACTCTGAATCTTTAGAAGATTCATTCTTCCAGCCTTTCCATTTGCTGGAAATCTGCAATCTGTGGACATTTTTTCAGCTGAACAGTACATGTAGTCTATGTTTTTTAGTAGACCTTGACAGATCCTCTTGGTTGTTTGACTTTGGCCAGCCACAGGCTGCCAATACACCCACTCTCTCACTCTCTATCCCTCCTCAACCAGGCAGAGGAGGAGAAGAAAATAAGCCCAAGTAGGATGAAGACAGGCAGATTATTGTCATGCATAAAACAGCCTCAACTTGGGGAAAAGTAATTTAATTTATTACAAATTTAAATAGATAATGATACTGTGAAACAAGGGCAAAACCTGAAACACCTTTCTCACCTTTATTTCCAGTCTCAAATTCACTCAGTTTATTCCTTATTTGACTCCAGAGCCCTAGCAGTAAAATATGGGATAGGTAATGGAGTGTTGCAGTCAGTTCATAAGAGTTCATGTCTGCCACGCCTTCCTCCTCACTTTATTCCCTGCTCTGGCATTAAATCCTTAATGGGCTGCAAGGAGGTATCTTCTCCACCACTGTCTTTCTCACAGGCTACACTGGAATCTCTGCCCCCACACCTTCAATGCCTCTTATTCCTTCTTCTTCAGTGATCTTGTTTTAAGGGCTGTTTCTCATAAATGTTTTTTCCCATACTCATCTTCTATTAATATGATTGTTTCAATGTAGGAAAAAAATTAATTATATTTTCTTTTAAAAAATAGTTCTTTTTATTTTGAATTCACTGGTTGCTAATTTTATTTGGCTCCTTCTAGGTTGTTTCTATCTGAAATAGTGAACAGCCATACCTATCCCTTTTGTTCAAGACATTAATGATTTCATAGATAGCTTTCAAATTCTTGGCCATCTTTTCCTGAGTGTGAAAAATGTCTTTTCTTACTCTTTTTACAGAAACCGTTCAATACTCCTGACCACCCCTCTTGTCCTTCCTGTGTATTAGATTTCTGTTTCATATTTTTAGAATGGGGTATCACAATTTAAACTGTTGTTACAAGCTTTTATATATATTTGTTTGTTTGCTATTTTTTGGCTAACAGATGTTTGCATTCTGGTTTTATTTTTTATTTATGAGAGAACTGTCCATGTTGGTTCTGAAAACCATTTTGTTTCCAGTAATTTTAAATTTAGACCACACATTTTCTCTTTGTTCTTTATTTTTTATTTAGCACCACTTAATTTATCCTGGTTTTCTCTATCACTTTATATTATGAAATTCTTATTCAAGCCTTTGTAATTTTACATTTCCTCCCATCAACTGCTGTACATCATGATCAATTCATTTTTCAAATTGCTATTTCCTAATCATTTATGAACACAGGTACTAGGAAAAATCTCTGTGATGGACTTTCGTGATAGTCCTCTTCTATACTGAAAGTTGAATCTTTATTACTCTTTTTTAATAGCATTTAAGAAGTCAAATATTCTTTGGAGTAGCATCCCTTATGTGTTCCAAAAGCTTTTTAACAGCTTTTATAGAAAAACTTGCCAGTCATTTTCTGGAATTGCAAATGTAATATATAAACCAGACCCCCACTGCCACTTTTGCAAGGGCTTAAGGAGTGCTTGTATTGTCTATTCCTGCTGCTAAAAAAAAAAAGGAGGTCCTCAAGACTAGAAAAAACTCACTGCTCAGGGATAGAATAATGTAACAGGCTTCAAGATGCGTTTTGCCTTTTGTTCCCAAATTGTAGTTTCAGCTGAGGTGATCCAAAGGGATGGTTCTACTGCTTATGAGGCTGCCTGGAGTTTTTGCAAAGCTACTACTTTGTAGTGTTGTGCTCCAGTACCTACAGCAAGCATATCTCTCTGCAACATATAAAACATTTACAATTTCTAAATCCACAAAGAACTGTGTGGATTGCTCAGCACCTGAGCAAAGATGAAACTGTGAAGCTTTATGAGAAGACCTGTGAAATATCCACAGGGTCACACCTTAGCATCTTATTCTAGCAATACAGCAATTGTGATGTTTTTCTCTTTGCATGCGAAAAACCCCAATTAAACAAAAGAATTATTGTGCAGTTTCCCTTGCTTTGACAACGAATGACATTGTCAAGAAAAAAGACTCTTCAGATGAAAACACATTTGCCAAGATCATTATTCCACTTGCACAATACTGCCAGAAATGGACTGCAATACTAGAGTTTATAAAATGGTTCATACTTACATGCTACCTTGATCTTTTCAGACCTCTCTCCAGATGAAGGGTCTTACTCAAGAGCAGGGAATCTGTGTCCTGCTCCCTAACCAAGGCCTTTAGAAAAGCAGTCTGCTCCTGTTGTGGACTAGGCTTTTACTGGTAGCTGTTGTGGAGGCAAGAATTTCAAAGAATATTTCCAGGGCATAAATATTGGTGTTCACTTCCCTTGCAGAGGTTTCAAGAATTGATCATAATGAGGCCCTAAAAAGGGAGGCAATCTCTTTGGGATAATGATTCTAAACATATGCACAAAGAATTAATTCAATTTCAGAAAAGGAGAATAAGTAGAATATAAGACTTTCTCAGGGAAAAAAAACCTGTATTATAAAATGGATTTTTTTATACAGATAAAACTTCCCAGGAGTTCTTGTGAGGCAAGAACTTGCATTGTTAAGCAAGTTGCTAAAACCCCGATTAGTCTTTCTTTAGTCAGTATGTCAAACTCCCTCCTGCCTCAAAGGAAGAAAAAACCCAACAAAAATGTAAATATTTAAGCTTGTGCTTCAACAGAACTTGATGCTTGTGCTTCAACAGAACTTGATGCTTATGGGCAAATTATGGTCCTGCATGTGCTCTTTCAGATGCACAGATTGTATTTCAAAAACTTCCTTCCTCTGTAAAAATAACCCAGATACCTAGAAAAATGTGTAGAAAAATACATTTACTAGATATCCAGAGCTGCTTCTCTGTTGACAGACTGAACAACCTAAATCAAATCATTACTGAGAAATAGTTACTTCTCTGCATGACTCCTATCAGGTCTCTGTGTGAGCACTCTCCAGGCATGTCCTATTGCCATGATAAGCAAAGATCCCCATGGTAAGGTCAGTGTGCTGGCTATTATCAATCCTATTTTAAACTACCAAACTGGAATGTCTAGGTGTGAGCCAATTTGATTAGATCCAGCCTGGGAGCCATCCACTTCATGGGAAATTTTGTGACGCTCAGCACTACAGCACCTAAGACAGTTTTTGCCATCTATCCTCAACGTCAAGTCTCCATTCTTAATTTTGGTGCCTAAGTCTGACAGAGACCAAAGACATATCTGGTTATTTTCTGATCTCTAAACATTTGTCATTATTTATGCCTTTTAAAACATTAATCTTTTTTGGGAACAACAGATGTTGACATCCTTTTAATATACAAAGGGCTAGAAATGTGTTTTAAGTAACAGTAACTATGGGCAATTATTTAAGGCCCAAGAAGGGGAGACACAATGCTTTCTAAACAAAGCTTTACTAAATTAAATGAGTGATTTAATGACAAAACAGGTTGGAGTTGAGTACAACTACAGAGAGACTTTATAAGTGGGTTCAGATTTGAAGGTTTTATAAGTTGAGAGACACACCTTCTTCATCAGGCCTGTTTAATACTAGGCCTGATGGCTAGCTAATGGTGCACAATATCTAATGCTGTCTAGAAGTGGTGCTGGCATTATGAGAAGCCTGAAATTTCCTAGCATAACAAATCAGACATTTGTGCTAAAGAGAATAATTTTTATATAAGAAGTATTATTTAAATTTTGTGATGAAATGTTGTAGAATACATCTTCTGAGTGTTTATTTGATAGTAATACCAAATAATTGGAAAAGCTGTGTTTCACAGTGATTAGAATTTTAACTTAATACAATGCTTAATCAATCTTTTTAAGAAAATTCAGTAGTGTCAGTTTTACAAAGTCTGATGGTCTGCTCATAAAAAAATTGCTGGGCATTTTAAACTTTTGGAATTTCTGTTTGAGAAATCACTAAGGGCCTAGAACATTTTATGTCACTTTCTTATTACATAATAATAAAAATAACCCCTACTGTTGTACTTGGAAATAGTTAAGTCACACTAATTGCAAAGTTTTCTGCTTTTTGCAAAGCAGAAATCCAAAACTAGTCCCAGTTTATATGAGTAAATTCTACTTGACCTTCTCTGCATGAAAATATTGGTCAGGAAACTATTGAGACACAGAACAACAAGAAAATATTTTGGGAGGAAGGATAGGTTTTGACAGTGACATTACTAGGAGCAACTGAGGAGAGTAAGATTTCTCAGTCAGTATTTATTACTGTGTCACAATCAGCATTTCTTCACTGTGCCCCTGACTCACACCTTTGAATGCCACATTACAAGAGTGGTAAGAAATAACTGAAACTCTTACTTCACCTTGCCTGCAAAGAAGACACATCTCCACTCAATACTGCCCATGCACATACAAGTCTCAGTTTTAGTTTTTCCTGCTTTATTGTAGTAGACTGACAGTCTGTGTTTCATGTGAAAGAAAAAGTGAGTGACAGATACATGATTAATGTAGCACCTTTTCAGGAAACAAACTAATCTGGAATTTATCTGAGACCTTAAAACCTTTATGGAATGGTCAAAGTCAAAGTGAGCTCCTCTTTTCTTTCAGTGACTTCTAATACATAAAATATTTTATTCATGGTCTACATTGCTATTAAATAGAAGTCAAATTGGTCTTTGTTCTGTTCAACATAACACTGCTCTCTAGTCCTCCTCTAAAGATAAAGGCACATGGTGTGCTTCTTGGGGTGGTTCTGTGCAGGTCCAGCAGTTGAGCTGGACTCTTGTGTGTCCCTTCCTACTCAGAATATTCTATGATTCTGTGATTCTAAAGATTCTAAAGATTAGTTGTTTACATCTGTCCCTGGTGTTGTTTCATGGAAATGCACTTCCTGTCAAACTCACATTCCTGATGGTCTGGCTTCAGCATTAGGATCTCAGGTAAGCCATGCAATACATAGTAAATGTATAAATACACACACATATATATTTATTTACTGCACCTATACACTTCTTTTTTTTCCTATGCATTTTTCATTGTGTTCCTTTTTCATTCATGAAATATTATGGGCTCCCTCTGGTGGGGCAAAACAATACCTTTATATTTTAAAGTCATTGTATAGGGTTGGTAGCCCATTAAGCCTAAAGGAGTGCTTCACATCTAGGGTTGGGAGTTCAAATTTGTCTTATCAGATTTTGATTTACAATTTGTTTATGTCTCAGAAGCAGTGTCTTCAGTGCTTTTTTCCCCTCATGATTTAAAACCAGTTTACTTACAAAATATTTTAATGAAAAGACTAAATAGGCTGAACTAGAGCTGAAGTGCAACAGATGCATGACGACTGTAAACAAGGGGAGCGGTAAGTTTCCCAGCTGAATTGCACACATACTGTTAGGATTGATCAGTATAACTTAAAGAAATGGGGTTTTTTCAGAATATCATGAACTAAATAGATTTGCACACTAAACCTAATTGCTCTGAGAGCTTGCTGTATCTACATAATTTTGTCTACCTATAAAATGAATTGTTTGTTCAAAATTATGACGGTACCTTCGCTGTTAGTACCTTTTACACAGAAATATTTTTTCCATTATTTTCTACATTTCCTGTGGAATATGGTGATGTCACCTATGTGAGGCAAATATCAAGCGCGTCTAATAATTTTCTTTTAAATATGCAATTTCCTTATTGTGGATATTTTTTGCAGTTGATACAATTATTAATTGATTAATTATAAACTTTCCCAAAATAGACCCAAAATTTTTAGCAGATGTGAACTATTTTATAGGTACAGGAAAAACAAATCATAAGACAAATGTTTTGGTTAAACAGAGATGAAATTTAAACAAGAGAAAACATCAGAAGAGGCTGAGAGACTGAAATGAGATATATACAAGCAATAAGTAATTACATTAAAGATGATTACATTACCCTGATTTTCAGGCATAGTAGTATTTTCCTGAAGGTAGTCACTGATGTGATGAACTCATTTTATCAAGAGGGCTTTTATTAGAGATTTTTTTCAGATTATGTTTTTGTCTAATGTAGCTGTAAGTTTTGTTTCATCTCTCCCACAGACTGTATACCTTTTTGTGTAGTTGTTTTGCTTTATTACTTCTTCACATATGTGCTTTCACAAAAGAAATAAAGACAAAAATTAAAGAAAAAAGATATCTCAACTTTCATTGAACAGTTAAGAAGATGAAAAATCTCTATGTCCTTAGTAATGTCATTAGAGGCAAATTTCCTGTTAAAAGATTAAGGCCCCACAAATGGCATTGAAAAATGTCCCAGAACTGCAGTGCAAACAAAGAGCAGAAACAATTTCTTATAGTGACCGGAAGAACTTCAAAGTGAGAAAAGAAGAGGATAGGGCAAAACTTTTAATTTGTTCGCCTCTTTTACAAAGACCTGACTGAAAGGTGGCACTAAGCTTAGTGTGTCACTGATCAGGTGCACGGTTTTGTTGTTCCAAGTGTAAACTGATAAAGCTTCACAAGATGAATCATAACTGACACTAAGCTGACCCCAAATGCATTTAGGAAGCTGATGAAGAAGACCAGAACCTTCCCCTGAACTGCTGTCTTTTAGTAAGACAAGAGTGTTTCAAATCCTTATTCCAAACTGCCATTTCATTGCCAATAAGTGCTGCAGAAGAGCACTAACCTCTGCATGCACAGAGAGATGGAGAAACTTTTAATGAAAGGGTCTGCCTACAGTACACTTTTCTCTTGTTAATGGCAGTGGACAGCTACAGTCTGTGTCCTTACAGTTTTTCTGATGTTCTAATTGCAGAATGGAGAACATAAATTTTGTTTTTAGCTGTTTCAAATGATGTAAATGCCTGGGATATGGGGAATATTTCCAAAACTCCAGAAGAAGCTCTTGTCATCGTGTCATCCTGTATTTACATAATAATATATCATTAGAGAGAGAGAAACATGGGAATTGCTTCATACAGTTAGTTACGATGATTAATATGCTGATGTTCATGTTCTGATGGATTTTTGTACTTAAAAAGTTTCTTCCTCTCATCTCTCCTAGTGATGATGGTAGTGATGGTTATGATGAAGATTATGTTTAAGTTAGAACAAGAAAAATCAGTAATAGTCTGTGAAGTACTTGAAAATAAAAATCGTGGTCTTATTTATACTTTTTTTTAAATGTGAACATTTTCTGGGGTACATAGAGAGAAATGGTCTGCTTTTGACTACAGGCAGAGGGAACTTTAAAAAAAAACAGACCATCAAATTGTCATCCTCAGGTAGGTTCTATCACTTAGCAAATATGTTCTGACATTTTAAGTTCTCAAACTGTTAAGCAGTATGCTGCAGTGTCAGCTAAATGTGGGAGAAATCTTTCCTTTTTCTCATCATCACTTTCTGTTTGAGGCTTTTATAGTAATGTTTTCTTATGACTAGCTGTATGCATTGAACTATCTGTTTCTGTAAACTACCAAGTGAAATGAAAATAAAGTGGAATAAAAATTAACTTTGGTTGGTTTTTGGCTGCTTGTTAGTGTTTTTTCTTGCAAGAAATACAGCTCATTAAAATTTGGGAGTGAATTTACATAGTACGTTCTTTGAATTTAAAGCATTTATTATCTTTGTAAATTACAGCTAGTGTCTGGACTTGATT